>NW_025750966.1:0-16986 GCF_021184085.1 Oncorhynchus gorbuscha | reverse complement strand
TTTACATTTACATTTAAGTCATTTAGCAGACGCTCTTATCCAGAGCGACTTACAAATTGGTGCATTCACCTTATGACATCCAGTGGAACAGTCACTTTACAATAGTGCATCTAAATCTTAAAGGGGGGGAGAGGGAATACTTATCCTATCCTAGGTATTCCTTAAAGAGGTGGGGTTTCAGGTGTCTCCGGAAGGTGGTGATTGACTCCGCTGTCCTGGCGTCGTGAGGGAGTTTGTTCCACCATTGGGGGGCCAGAGCAGCGAACAGTTTTGACTGGGCTGAGCGGGAGCTGTACTTCCTCAGTGGTAGGGAGGCGAGCAGGCCAGAGGTGGATGAACGCAGTGCCCTTGTTTGGGTGTAGGGCCTGATCAGAGCCTGGAGGTACTGAGGTGCCGTTCCCCTCACAGCTCCGTAGGCAAGCACCATGGTCTTGTAGCGGATGCGAGCTTCAACTGGAAGCCAGTGGAGAGAACGGAGGAGCGGGGGGTGACGTGAGAGAACTTGGGAAGGTTGAACACCAGACGGGCTGCGGCGTTCTGGATGAGTTGACAGGGTTTAATGGCACAGGCAGGGAGCCCAGCCAACAGCGAGTTGCAGTAGTCCAGACAGGAGATGACAAGTGCCTGGATTAGGACCTGCGCCGCTTCCTGTGTGAGGCAGGGTCGTACTCTGCGGATGTTGTAGAGCATGAACCTACAGGAACGGGCCACCGCCTTGATGTTGGTTGAGAACGACAGGGTGTTGTCCAGGATCACACCAAGGTTCTTAGCGCTCTGGAAAGAGGACACAATGGAGTTGTCAACCGTGATGGCGAGATCATGGAACGGGCAGTCCTTCCCCGGGAGGAAGAGCAGCTCCGTCTTGCCGAGTTCAGCTTGAGGTGGTGATCCGTCATCCACACTGATATGTCTGCCAGACATGCAGAGATGCGATTCACCACCTGGTCATCAGAAGGGGAAAGGAGAAGATTAGTTGTGTGTCGTCTGCATAGCAATGATAGGAGGAGACCATGTGAGGTTATGACAGAGCCAAGTGACTTGGTGTATAGCGAGAATAGGAGAGGGCCTAGAACAGAGCCCTGGGGGACACCAGTGGTGAGCGCGTGGTGAGGAGACAGATTCTCGCCACGCCACCTGGTAGGGAGCGACCTGTCAGGTAGGACGCAATCAAGCGTGGGCCGCGCCGGAGATGCCCAACTCGGAGAGGGTGGAGAGGAGGATCTGATGGTTCACAGTATCGAAGGCAGCCGATAGATCTAGAAGGATGAGAGCAGAGGAGAGAGTTAGCTTTAGCAGTGCGGAGCGCCTCCGTGATACAGAGGAGAGCAGTCTCAGTTGAATGACTAGTCTTGAAACCTGACTGATTTGGATCAAGAAGGTCATTCAGAGAGATAGCGGGAGAGCTGGCCAAGACGGCACGTTCAAGAGTTTTGGAGAGAAAAGAAAGAAGGGATACTGGTCTGTAATTGACATCGGAGGGATCGAGTGTAGGTTTTTTCAGAAGGGGGTGCAACTCTCGCTCTCTTGAAGACGGAAGGACGTAGCCAGCGGTCAGGGATGAGTTGGTGAGCGAGGTGAGGTAAGGGAGAAGGTCTCCGGAAATGGTCTGGAGAAGAGGGGAGGGGATAGGGTCAAGCGGGCAGGTTGTTGGGCGGCCGGCCGTCACAAGACGCGAGATTTCATCTGGAGAGAGAGGGGAGAAAGAGGTCAGAGCACAGGGTAGGGCAGTGTGAGCAGAACCAGCGGTATATATATGCCATTTAGCAGACGCTTTTATCCAAAGCGACTTACAGTCATGTGTGCATACATTCTACGTATGGGTGGTCCCGGGGATCGAACCCACTACCCTGGCGTTACAAGCGCCATGCTCTACCAACTGAGCTACAGAAGGACCACGGTGTCGTTTGACTTAGCAAACGAGGATCGGATGTCGTCGACCTTCTTTTCAAAATGGTTGACGAAGTCGTCTGCAGAGAGGGATGAGGGGGAGGATTCAGGAGGGAGGAGAAGGTGGCAAAGAGCTTCCTAGGGTTAGGGACTCAACATCAAAACTCAAAAGAACAGACAAAGAATATTTCCCTTCAGTTGGTCCACGTTCACATTTTCCGCTACCCCAGTAATCACTCCTTTCAATGGTGCCCTTTTCTTGAGAGCAAAACAAGTCACATCTCCTCTGCCAATTCATTTGGCGCAAAGCGCCTGCTCCCTCTGACCAGCAAAAACACAAACCATTATCACAAGACCACTTCGGGTTACCTTCACCGATTCCACAGCACCTAACTCCGTTTTCACCCACCCTGAAACAAATGGATCAGCCAAAGGCAGGGGTCCACCTTCTCCAAACTTTTTACTCCCACCATCACATCTTTATCCTGACCATCGGTGTAAGCCTCGTGCTCCAAGGATTTCCCCAAACCTGCCACCTCTGATAATTCACCCTCACTCACTTCCGGTTCTCCTCCAAACCTTGATACAGCATGCAATTCGCTCTGCTTACACTTTCTACCATTCTTCTTTGACAAACAATCTCTCTTTTTCAACCATTTTTTATTTAACCAGGTAAGTTGACTGAGAACACATTCTCATTTACAGCAACAACCTGGGGAATAGTTCTAGTGGAGATGAATGAACACATTGTAAGTTGGGGATGATTAGGTGACTGTGATGGTATGAGGGACAGATTGGGAATTTAGCCAGGACACCGGGGTAAACACCCCTACTCTTACAATAAGTGCCGCAGGATCTATAGTGACCACAGACAGTCAGGGCACCCGATTAACCTCCCATCCGAAAGACGGCGCCCTACACAGGGCAATGTCCCCAATCACTACCCTGGTGCATTGGGATATTTATTTTAAACCAGAGGAAAGGGTGCCTCCTACTAGACCTCCAACACCACTTCCAGCAGCATCTGGTCTCCCATCCAGGGACCAACCAGGACCAAACAGGACCAACCCTGCTTAGCTTCAGAAGAAAGCCAGCAGTGGGATGGAGGGTGGTATGCTGCTTTACACCACTCAAGCTCACCCTCTTCCTCCCTCTCTCTCATTGACCTCATCTGCCTCTTTTTCCCTCCACCCCACCTCCATATTCCAAGTATATGGTGTGACAGGTCCTCCCTGCTCTGTCTACTGGGTTTTGCTTTGATTACTGCCTACATGAGATTGGTGGACGGAGCTGGGAGGGTCGTCACTGCTGATGGGGCACACCTGTGAAAGCTCAGCTGTGGCCTAAAGCCACTGTTTCCCCATTCAGCAAGATATTCCTCTCTCCATGGTTGTTTTGTTGTGGCTTTGGCAATTGACACCTAATTTACTGACCTTCATGCCTCATCTGATTATTGTTGTTTACTTTATTTCTGGAATCAATTCATTTTATCATTCCTTTACTCGGTGTGTGGTTTCCCATTGTTTGTTACAATCTTGAGCCAGGTTGTAACAATGTCTCCTTGTGATAATATTCTTCTATCATATATCTCCGTTCTTGCTCTCTCAAGGGATGCCATTGTACTCCGTCTTGCAAAATCCTGCCTCTGGGAGCCAAAGGACCATTCAAACGTTTTTTTGCAATACAAAAATCTCTAGACCTTCGAGGCATAACAACGATGTGGTTTGAGTTATGGCAATGGGAGAGTACTTTCATGTTGTCGGCATAGGCAGCACATCCAATAGGCATGGGGATCTTCACAACTGGCTACATGATTATTGCAGCTGAATGGGTGTAACTTTTGTTGACAATTTCAATACCTTTTTGGAAATACAACATGAGGATGGGATCCACCCAAATCCTTTGGGATCCTTTCACAGCATTATAAGGCTGCATTGAAACAATGACATAAACCCAACTCAATTAATCCCTACCATTGGATCGCTGAGTCATAATGCTTTAGCAAATGTACATTATACCAAGGGCATTGGTAGACACAATGTAAGTCACCTAATGTATGTCCCTCTAACTGCCCTGAATGCCTCAGCTGATCCTACGGCTATTGTATGCAGTCATCATGTGTCTATGAACCAGATGTATGCTGTTAGCACTGAGGTGGTGTGTCCTAGTAGGAAGTCCACTGTGTGCAGGTCACCCTGCACTAACATAGATAACATGAGAATATCTACTTCGGATAAGCTTCCCAGTAAAGCAATGAAAACAAGCAAGCATCCCAGAAAAGTGCACAAAATATCCCACATTAACATATGTAGCTTAGGAAACAAAGTTCACGAAATTAACTCGCTAGTAAGAGATTACATTGATATTATATCTCTGAAACTCACTTAAACAATACCTTTGATACAGTGGTAGCAATAGAAGGTTATAACATTTACAGAAAATACAGAAATGCAAGTGGTGGAGGTGTTGCTGTTAATATTCAGAAACGCATTCCGGTAAAAATTTGAGGATCTCATGTTAAATACTGTTGAAGTAATATCGCTACAGGTTCATCTGCCTCACCTATAGCCCATTCTTGTGGGGAGCTGCTATATTGTATTTTTATTTAACCTTTAACTAGGCAAGTCCGTTAAGATCAAATTATTATTTACAATGACGGCCTACCAAAAGGCAAAAGGCCTCCTGCGGGGATGGGGGCTGAGATTTAAAATAAATCAAATATCGGACAGGCTATAGACCAACAAGTGCTAACAGTGGGTATCTGGATAACATGTGAAATACTTGATAATGTACAGTACCAGTCAAAAGTGTGGACAAACCTACTAAATGTAAAAATTAGAATAAAAGCGAACAAAGTTCATTTGAGTTGCCTCTTCGCTAATTCTCCTGCCCCAACAAAAAATTGTCACGTGAAAAAGTAGATTTTCAGCCTTAATATTCTAAGAGCTGATTTGGGCTTGGCCCTGGTTAATGGTTTGCGCAACATTGTAACCGATGTTTGAGTCCAATGCGTGGCTGAGAATGAGATTCACTTTCTATGATTCTCTCGCTCTCTCTGCTCTGATAGACATGAGCCTGCAACTCTCATCTCGCCAGCGTTGCACTTCATTTATTTCTTTATAGAATCATAGCTGCGCAAAGGGTTCTGGAAGAACTGCAGCACCCCTGATAAATTGAAATACATTTGCCAAAGTCATAGAATTACTGCTGTCTGTCCAGAGATAAATGAAATCATTCAGAATAGCCTACTACACTAATTTAGCCACAGAGGATAAATAGCTTCTTTTTTTAAATAGCCTAGCTTTGGATTGTACCCCAATAACAAGGAATAGCCTACAGTCAGGAACATGTGGTAAATCTGTCAGTGAAAAAAACAGTAGGCAGACAAAACAGGCCTTTCGCAATACTCCTGCTATAAAGAGAAGGCTATGCTGTAGGCAACCAAAACATTTGATCAACTTCAAAATATTGTTTTACAAAAGAGAGAGGCTTTCGGGCAAGAGCGCATCGGCAATCACCAGCGAGTGAGCTGTGCATCATTGAGTGAGCCAGTGAAACTGGAAAGCATTTTTAGGACTATAATTTCCTCCTCATATTGTAACCTACAATATGTCTCCCCACACACCTAGCTAGGCCTAGGATATTGATGGATTCAAGACAATGTCGTTTTTATCATTTCTAAGTGTCAAAGCAGCCTGCCATTTAAATCATTGGTGCTGTATTAAAAAAGAATCTGCCTAAGTCTCCAGTCATCTAAAGTGACATAGAATTAAATTAAATGTGTTTATAAAAGGCCAAAATTCCCAGATCCTAGGCTGCTAAAAATGTTACCCATGTGTGCAACTTCTGTATGTGGCTCTACTCTACTGCTCTATGCCACCGCAAATGCAATGATATGCATGCTTTTTTCAATTTTAAAGGTGGTTTTTTTCTCACGCATTCTGGGACCTCGGATATCTCCAGGTCACCTCCCTCTAGCGCTCACTTTTTGTTACGGCACCTCCCAATTTACAAATTATGCACTGGGGGGTGGGGCACAAGTTACGCATGAACCTCTCTGGTACCAGTGGGACGGTAGCGTCCCACCTCGACAACAGCCAGTGAAATTGTAGGGCGCCAAATTCAAAACAACAGATATTTCATAATTAAAATTCCTCAAACATAAAGTATTACACACCATTTTAAAGAAACTTCTTGTAAATCCAACCACAGTGTCCGATTTCAAAAAGGCTTTCTACGGCGAAAGCACACCATGCGATTATATTAGGTCAGTGCCTAGTCACAGAAAACCATACAGCCATTTTCCAGCCAAGGAGAGGGCTCACAAAAGTCAGAAATAGCGATTACATTAATCACTCACCTTTGATGATCTTCATCTAGTGGCACTCTCAGGTCTCCATGTTAGACAATAAATGTTTGCTTTGTTCGATAATGTTCCTTTTTATGTCCAAGAACCTCCGTTTTGTTGGTGCGTTTAGTTCAGTAATCCAAAGGCACAAAGCGCGCTCTCAACATCCAGACGAAAAGTCAAAAAAGTACAATAAAAGTTTGTAGAAACATGTCAAACGATGTTTAAAATCAATCCTCAGGTTGTTTTTGTCATAAATAATAAATAATATTTCAACCGGACAAAAGCTTCATCAATAGAAAAGGAGAAACAAGAAATGCACGCTCCCGATCACACGCTGGACTCATGTCTGGAAATTTCCACTGTCCACTCATTGAAAGTGCTGCAGCTCCCTCATTTTCAGAGTTAAAGCCTGAAACAATGCCTAAAGACTGGCCACATGTAGAAGAAGCCATAGAGATCGTGAACTGGGTCTTTGTATGGTGGATAGGCTTTCAATGGAAAAACAGCCTTTCAAAATAATAGTACTTCCTGGATGGATTTCCTCAGGTTTTCACCTGCCATATCAGTTCTTTTATACTCACAGGCATTATTTTAACGGTTTTGGAAACGTTCGAGTGTTTTCTATCCAACTATATGCATATCCTAGTTCCTGGGTCTGAGAAGCAGGCAGTTTAATTTGGGCATGATTTTCATCCAAAATTCCAAATGCTACCCTCTACCCTAGTGAAGTTAATGGCCAATTAGCTGATATAGCTATTGAATCTGAAACAGGGGAATTACTATCAGAATCCAAATGAATCAAAGATTCTCTCACTTCTATAAACTGCACACCTCTGATTGTAGATCGACACCAAGCCAGTTTAAGTCCTTTCTGAAATAATTAAGAACTTATCTTGTCTCAACAGAGGAAGCCACCTTGCTGGGAGCCCAAATCTCTCTCAAAGAATTCAAAAGGGCATTGAATAGAATATAGGCAAATCACCTGGATGGGACCGTATTCCTCCTGAGGTCTATTTAAAATGTTGTAATCAATGAGGTTGACTATTGCTCAAAATGATCAATACAGCCATTCACAAAAGGTTCATTTGGGAAAGGTGAATACAGCAGTAATTTTACTTTGATAAAAAAAAGGTAAGAATGCCACCCAGTGTTCTCACTAACGCCAACTTGTTTTTAAACGCATATTAAACTTTTCTAAAAAACAGACCAAAGCAGATTTCTTAAAAAGCGTTTATGCTCAGATAACATCCACCTATAAGATATTTTAGATGCTTCATCAGAAATAACAGGTCCTTGAGCTGTATTATCTCTCGGTGCAGAAAAAGCTTTTGATAGACTAGAATAGTCATATCTCTGGTCTGTCTGGGAACATATGGGAATTGGCTCCAATTTCATTAATATGATTAAAATACTATATGCCAATCCCTCAGCCATTGTTATTAACAGGCAATATCTGCTCTTCCCCATTCCGAAGCAGCAGACAAGGTGATCCTTTTCACCTTTGTTTTTATCCATGTAACCTCTGGCCAAGGCAATTCATCAATCGAACGAAATAACACCAATTTCTAAAAAGTATACTGATCACTTCATCTCATTATACGCAGATGATATTTTACTATGTCTAGACAATGTATCTCAATCATTCCCAAATACATTGAAGATCATAGAAAAATTCAATTTCATCTCAAGCTATAAAATGTATCTATATGTATATGGTCCTGGATAAAATTAACACATTTACAAAGAGGGAAGGATGTAGGAGGACTATCAGTATCAAATCTTTTATTGTATTTCGGGGTTATATTTGTATGCATTTATTTTGTACCTGTAACACCCCCTCAAATAAAGAAGACAAAACTAAATAAAAAGTTGGTCACCCAAAAAATAGTATGAATATTTGGCATAGGCAACAGATCTTGATGAGATATACTTTTAAGTGATTGGAGCGCCCTTCGTGGTGCTGAAAGAAAAGTGCCAGGATCACGCAATGATTAAGAAGTTGAACCAACCTGTGGTGCTGAACGATAGCTCTGCAATTCAGCCAGATCAGGAACAAACAAACATTAAATTGCAGTAGGCCTATAACCTAATAGGCCTACGACTATGTGGAATAGCTATTTGTAGGCTGTAGCCTAATGTAAATACAAAAACATGTTGCTTAGTATCATTGCACGGTTTGTGAGGAGAGGTTTATTGCGAGTAAGCATTTCATTGTATTGTGTAGCCTACATCAATAAATACACTTTGATTTAATTAGCTTGAACACATGGTTACAATATACCCTATTACAGAATAAAATAAAAGGTGAACTATCAATTCATATACTTTGTTTGCATAGATTAAACAGGCTATCAAGTAAATTGACCAAGTAGTGAACATAAATCATTACTACTTAGAATTGCAGGAAATTCACTTTAAAACAGCCATAAAAATCAAGCTTTTGGTATGGTGTATTCATGCATCTCAAGAAACTATAACCTAAATGCATTATCACATGCAACTTGGCCCAATTCACATTTCCAATTGCCCACCATAAAATACCAAGCTAGAACGGGCCATGCGTCTCAACCAATAGCCAGTGTAGGCTAAATATACCAAGCAGGGCAACAGCAACTTCCAGAGAGGGTCAGGCTCCTCTGGTTTGGGTTTCCTCGACAGAACGGTGTCGCCGTAACCAAGTGGTATAATATCATTCTGGGTTCCATTGCGCAAGAGGGGGGTCCGTGGAGTTGTATGAACATTAAGCCAGACACATGGTAAAAAATGTTTTTAAATCAACGCTCTGATTGGCCAAAGTGGTCAAGCCTCCGACGGGCCTCTGCAGTGCACACACTTACTCAAATCAAATCAAATGTATTTATATAGCCCTTTGTACATCAGCTGATATCTCAAAGTGCTGTACAGAAACCCAGCCTAAAACCCCAAACAGCAAGCAATGCAGGTGTAGAAGCACGGTGGCTAGGAAAAACTCCCTAGAAAGGCCAAAACCTAGGAAGAAACCTAGAGAGGAACCAGGCTATGTGGGGTGGCAAGTTCTCTTCTGGCTGTGCCGGGTGGAGATTATAACAGAACATGGCCAAGATGTTCAAATGTTCATAAATGACCAGCATGGTCCAATAATAATAAGGCAGAACAGTTGAAACTGGAGCAGCAGCACGGCCAGGTGGACTGGGGACAGCAAGGAGTCATCATGTCAGGTAGTCCTGAAGCATGGTCCTAGGGCTCAGGTCCTCCTCGAGAGAGAAAGAAAGAGAGAAAGAGAGAATTAGAGAGAGCATACTTAAATTCACACAGGACACTGAATAGGACAGGAGAAGTACTCCAGATATAACAACTGACCCTAGCCCCCCGACACATAAACTACTGCAGCATAAATACTGGAGGCTAAGACAGGAGGGGTCAGGAGACACTGTGGCCCCATCCGAAGACACCCCCGGACAGGGCCAAACAGGAAAGATATAACCCCACCCACTTTGCCAAAGCACAGCCCCAACACCACTAGAGGGATATCTTCCAACCACCAATTTACCATCCTGAGACAAGGCTGAGTATAGTCCACAAAGATCTCCGCCACGGCACAACCCAAGGGGGGGGGGGACAACCCAGACAGGATGATAACATCAGTGACTCAACCCACTCAGGTGACGCACCCCTCCCAGGGACAGTATGAGAGAGCCCCAGTACGCCAGTGACTCAGCCCCTGTAATAGGGTTAGAGGCAGAGAATCCCAGTGGAAAGAGGGGAACCGGCCAGGCAGAGACAGCAAGGGCGATTCATTGATTGATTCCAAGATGGCGTAGCAGTAACTCGTCCTGTCGTATCGTCTCTCTGTAAATATCGTCTCTTTTTCGTTTTAGATATTTTAGATATTTTTTTTCTTCGCATATCTTTAAAAACATTTTGCTAAACCTAAGCTTCCAAATACTCTTCTGCAACCCGCCAATGTAACTACTTTTCCTAAAGTAGTTATATTTACTTCGAAACCGAACCGGAACCCTTCAACTGAAGCTAGCCAGCTATGCTAGCGGTCTTCAGCTAACCTTAGCTCTCGGAAAGCTCTCGCCAGTTCGAACAATGCGACGCTAACCAGAGCATAACGGACCTATTTATTTTTTCTTTTACCCCGGTTCCCACCACAAACGGAACATTCTTCAGCTGATCTTCACAACTAGCTATCGAGCTAAACAGCAACCCTGGTTGATTACTCCTGGCTAGCGTTTCCACCCACGTAGCTTGAAGCTAGCCCGGCCAGAGCTCCTAGCATACTCCTGGGCTACAATACCTTGACTACGACCGGTCTATAGATGTCACCGCATGAAGAGGAATAAACAGACTCACCCCATCGCAACGTCCTCCAAAGGCTAACTCTCTAGCCCTCGCTATCTCCTTGCTTGCTAACTCGGCATGCTAACTGCTAGCTTGTTTAGCTTGTTTAGCCCAGAACACACCCAAGAACCTCCAGAAGCTAACCAGCTAGCTACAAGCTATTTAGCTACCAGCTAGCTAGCTACAAGCCATTTAGCTTCCAGCTAGCTAGCTACAAGCTACTTAGTCATTGTTAGTTTTCTTAACCTGGATAACACTCGCCAGCCCCCCTGCCCCTGGACTCTGATCACTTGGCTACATAGCTGATGCACGCTGGACTGTCCATTAATCACGGTACTCGATTCTGCTTGTTTGTTTTATCTGTCGGCCCCGTTGCCTAGTCAATGCCATTTTACCTGCTGTTGTTATGCTAGCCAATTAGCTGTTGTCTCACCCACTGTTTTAGCTAGCTTTCCCAATTCAACACCTGCGATTACTGTATGCCTCGCTGTATGTCTCTCCCAAATATCAATATGCCTTGTATACTGTTGCTCAGGTTAGTTATCATTGTTTTTAGTTCACTATGGAGCCCCTAGCCCCACTCCTCATACCCCTGATACCTCCTTTGTCCCTCCTCCAACATATGCGTGACCTCACCCATTACCACCAGCATGTCCAGAGATAAAACCTCTCTCATCACACCCAGTGCCTGGGCTTACCTCCGCCATACCCGCACCCCACCATACCCCTGTCTGCGCATTATGCCCTGAATATATTCTACCATGCCCAGAAACCTGCTCCTCTAATTCTCTGTCCCCAACGCTCTAGGCGACCAGTTTTGATAGCCCTTAGCCGCACCCTCATACTACTCCTTCTCTGTTCCGCGGGTGATGTGGAGGTAAACCCTGGCCCTGCATGTCCCCAGGCACCCTCATTTGACTTCTGTGATCGAAAAAGCCTTGGTTTCATGCATGTCAACATCAGAAGCCTCCTCCCTAAGTTTGTTTTACTCACTGCTTTAGCACACTCTGCTAACCTGATGTCCTTGCCGTGTCTGAATCCTGGCTCAGGAAGGCCACCAAAATTCAGAGATTTCCATACCCAACTATAACATCTTCCGTCAAGATAGAACTGCTAAAGGGGAGGAGTTGCAGTCTACTGCAGAGATAGCCTGCAAAGTAATGTCATACTTTCCAGGTCCATACCCAAACAGTTCGAACTACTAATTCTGAAAATCACTCTCTCCAGAAATAAGTCTCTCACTGTTGCCGCCTGCTACCGACCCCCCTCAGCTCCCAGCTGTGCCCTGGACTCCATTTGTGAATTGATTGCCCCCCATCTAGCTTCAGAGTTTGTTCTGCTAGGTGACGTAAACTGGGATATGCTTAACACCCCGCAGTCCTACAATCTAAGCTAGATGCCCTCAATCTCACACAAATCATCAAAGAACCCACCAGGTACAACCCTAACCCTGTAAGCAAGGGCACCCTCATAGACGTCATCCTGACCAACTGGCCCTCCAAATACACCTCCGCTGTCTTCAACCAGGATCTCAGCGACCACTGCCTCATTGCCTGTATCCGCTACGGTGCCGCAGTCAAACGACCACCCCTCATCACTGTCAAACGCTCCCTAAAACACTTCTGTGAGCAGGCCTTTCTAATCGACCTGGCCCGGGTATCCTGGAAGGACATTGACCTCATCCCGTCAGTTGAGGATGCCTGGTCATTCTTTAAGAGTAACTTCCTCACCATTTTAGATAAGCATGCTCCGTTCAAAAAATGCAGAACTAAGAACAGATACAGCCCTTGTGTGCTGCCATCCTGTTAGAAGATAACAGATTATTTTATTACAATGGGTAAATTGGATTTTCATTGTGTTCAATGGTGTTATTTGCCCCCTAGTGGCGCTTTCTGGTACTTAGAAAGACAACGCAAACGGGAAGTTCAGAATTTGTTTTGCACGCAAAGAAGCATCTACAAACAACTCTACGGTGCAGGTCTTTCAATGTAGTTATTTCTTGTCACGCTTCAGCCTTGGAAAAATATTTGTTTGTAAGTTCGATTCAAGCATTTAGCTAATGATGATAATCTTGTTATTGATAGAGTTTCTTACATATCAATGTTGGTTGCATTTACTCACAATTTGCAATGCCTTTTGTGTATGTCGTTAGCTGTATTACTTTGCTCATGCGTCATGCAAACGAATTGTAAAATATACAATACTGTAGTTTTGTTACTGTTTCTAGTGTAATATGCTTTGTTATTCTACATAGATGGTTATACATTATTAGAGTAATGAAAGGAGCAATTACCATATGGTTAACAATTAGCTATATGGTTTGGCATAGACTTAGTTGTTAGCTATCTGTCTAGTTTTGCATGGGAACGCAACTCAAGGGCAGAATAGTGAAAAAAAACATCATCACAGTGGGCTCAAGCACAAGAATAACTGCACACGGTGGTTATGTTTCTACGTTCATCAGCCAACAAAGCCTCTTATCATAGGGAAGACCAGCAGTCTACGATGCAACAACCAGAGCCAGGTGTTCAACACATCTCGGGGGGTAAACCCTATTGTAGAGAAACTTCCATTCAGTTTACAAGAAAAATGGATAGCACAGGGATCCAAATATAAGGAGGACTATCGGGTAGCATTCCCACCATTCTCGTTCTTCTCGAGATTCATCAGGAACCAGGCGAAAATTAGAAATGACCCCAGCTTCACCTCTACACCTCAACTAACCAGGTGTCCATGAAAAGTGAGAAACCTGCCAGGTACAGCAGCAAGACACCTGTGACTGTATACAAGACAGATGTGTCATCTGAGGCTTCAGACCACCAAACCAAACCCAGTAAGACAAAGGTTGAAAACCCTGACCGTCACTGCCCAATACATAACAAGCCTCATCCTCTTAAAAAGTGTTGTGGGTTTAGATACAAAACTCTAGATGAGCGCAAATCATATCTCAAAGACAATGGCATTTGTTTCCGATGTTGTGGGTCAACTCAGCACAGAGCTAAAGACTGTAAGGTTTCAATCAAGTGCTCTGAGTGCGACAGCGACAGGCATCTTGCTGCTCTGCATCCAGGCCCAGCCCCTACAAATACATACACCGCTACAGCAGAGACAGCTAATGGCGGGGAGCAAGGTGACGATGCTCTTCTATCTGTCACCTCAAAGTGTACAGAGATCTGTGGTGAGGCAGTCAATCCAAGATCATGTTCAAAAATATATCTTAGTCAAAGCTTATCCGGCTGGGAAAAGAGAGAAAGCTGTCAAAATGTATGTAGTGCTTGATGAACAAAGTAACAAATCTCTGGCCAAGACAGAGTTTTTCAGTCTCTTCAACATCAATGACAACTCTGTTCCATACACCATGAAGACGTGTTCTGGGGTAACAGAGACTTCAGGCAGGAGAGCCGTCAACTTCATGGTGGAGTCTATAGATGGACACATGCAGCTCACTCTCCCTACTCTGATAGAGTGTGATATGATGCCAGACGATAGGATGGAGATTCCCTCCCCCGACATTGCGTATCATCATCCCCATCTGCAACCAGTTATGGACAGAATTCCAGCTGTGGACCCAGACGCTCCCATCCTCCTGCTCTTAGGACGAGACATCTTAAGGGTACACAAGGTACGAGAGCAAATCAATGGGCCCCACGACACTCCTTATGCACAGCGACTCGACCTCGGGTGGGTCATTGTGGGTGAGGTCTGTCTGGGAACGGCTCACCGACCAGCCAATGTTAACGTGTTCAGGACAAACATACTTCAAAATGGTCGCACATCCTATCTGAGCCCTTGCCCTGACATCATCCAGGTAAAAGAGAACTACAACAGCGTAGCTCAGAAACACATCTCTCCCTCTACAGTGCACTCGAGAGATCCAATCACAACTGTGAACACAGACAGCCTGGGATGTTCTGTGTTCGACAAAACACAAGACAATGATAAACCAGCACCATCAGTGGAGGACAAAGCCTTCTTGGACATTATGGACAAACAGGTTTTCCAGGATGATGGAAACAACTGGGTGGCTCCACTACCCTTTCGCCCCAATAGACGTCGCCTTCCTAATAACAGGGAGCAGGCCATGAACCGTCTCACATCACTTCGCAGGACTTTAGACAAAAAGCCTGACATGAAGCGTCATTTTATTGACTTCATGCAAAAGATGCTGGATAACGACCAAGCCGAACCTTCACAGCCACTAGAGGGAGACAAAGAACGTTGGTATCTGCCCATATTTGGTGTTTACCATCCACAAAGCCTGAACAAATACGAGTAGTATTTGACTCAGTGCTAAGTGTCAAGGCGTGTCACTTAACGATGTTCTGCTCAGTGGTCCAGACTTAAACAACACACTCTTGGGTGTCCTAATGCGTTTCCGCAAGGATTGCATTGCACTAACAGCAGATGTGCAACAAATGTTTTACTGTTTTGGTGTACGTGAGGATCACAGAGATTACTTAAGGTTTCTCTGGTATGAAGACAACAACCCAGATAGAAACATAACTGAGTACAGGATGAAAGTCCATGTATTTGGGAACAGCCCTTCACCAGCCGTAGCCATCTACTGCATGAGACGAGCAGCGCTACAGGGTGAGAAGGAACACGGGTCAGAACCCAAGCAATATGTAGTGAGGAACTTCTACGTCGATGATGGTCTGACATCAGTAGCTACTACAGAAGAAGCTATCAATATTCTAAGAAAAACACAAGCAATGTTGGCGGAGTCCAACATGAAACTACACAAGATTGCATCCAATAGCAAAACAGTTATGGAAGCCTTCCCTATGGAGGACCGTGCGAAAGACTTAAAAGATCTGGACCTAGGAGTGGATCCTCTCCCCTTTCAACGGAGTCTGGGACTTTCCTGGAACCTGAAACAGACAGCTTCTCATTCCAGGTGTCCCACAATAAGAAGCCTTTTACTCGGAGAGGCATCCTGTCCACAGTGAATAGTCTTTATGACCCCCTTGGGTTTGTGGCTCAATAACAATGCAAGGTAAAGCCTTAATCAGAGAACTCTCTTCTGATCAGAGTGAGTGGGATGTCACTCTTCCAACAGAAAAAGAAGAGAAATGGAAACAGTGGAAGCAAGTCCAGTGTCTCGCTGACACCTTTTGGAAAAGGTGGAGACAGGAGTACCTGACAACGCTGCAGAGACGCAGAAAATGGACAGCAGAAAAGCCAAATGTAAAAGTGGGAGATGTTGTCTTATTGAAAGACAGTCAGGCACACAGAAATGACTGGCCAGTCGGGCTTGTGGTAAAAACCTTTCCCAGTACTGACAAAAAGGTTAGGAAAGTAGAACTAAAAATTGTCAAGCAAGGAGCTGCTAAGGTGTTTCTGAGACCAATCTCAGAGATTGTTGTTCTTCTTTCTGAAGCATCCTAGAGACAAAAGATAAAAATAGAAAGGACATTATTTGTTTCTTGATATGTTTTATTTCATAGTGGCACAATTTCATTATACCAGGCGGGGAGTGTGCTGCCATCCTGTTAGAAGATAACAGATTATTTTATTACAATGGGTAAATTGGATTTTCATTGTGTTCAATGGTGTTATTTGCCCCCTAGTGGCGCTTTCTGGTACTTAGAAAGACAACGCAAACGGGAAGTTCAGAATTTGTTTTGCACGCAAAGAAGCAGCTACAAACAACGCTACGGTGCAGGTCTTTCAATGTAGTTATTTCTTGTCACGCTTCAGCCTTGGAAAAATATTTGTTTGTAAGTTCGATTCAAGCATTTAGCTAATGATGATAATCTTGTTATTGATAGAGTTTCTTACATATCAATGTTGGTTGCATTTACTCACAAATTGCAATGCCTTTTGTGTATGTCGTTAGCTGTATTACTTTGCTCATGCGTCATGCAAACGAATTGTAAAATATACAATACTGTAGTTTTGTTACTGTTTCTAGTGTAATATGCTTTGTTATTCTACATAGATGGTTATACATTATTAGAGTAATGAAAGGAGCAATTACCATATGGTTAACAATTAGCTATATGGTTTGGCATCATGCCAGATGCATGGTACCTTAGCACGTGCTTTGTATTTATGCAACTTCAAATGTTTAATGTACAGCTACAGTATGTCGGTGTGAATTGAACACTAAAGTATATTCTTTTCTGTATTTTGCAGTTTCACAACATAAACGTTTTCAATATATTCATTCAAGAAAAGTCACGCCTTGGGAGTTTTATTGAAGACTTAGTTGTTAGCTATCTGTCTAGTTTTGCATGGGAACGCAACTCAAGGGCAGAATACCTTGGTTCACTCCAGACCTGACTGCCCTCGACCAGCACAAAAACATCCTGTGGCGGACTGCAATTAGCATCGAACAGTCCCCGCGATATGCAACTGTTCAGGGAAGTCAGGAACCAATACACGCAGTCAGTCAGGAAAGTTAAGGCCAGCATCTTCAG
>NW_025750965.1:0-16987 GCF_021184085.1 Oncorhynchus gorbuscha | reverse complement strand
AGTAGATAGCTAACAGACAGGATGTTACATCACTGTGGTATGTTCTCCAGTAGATAGCTAACAGACAGGATGTTACATCACTGTGGTATGTTCTCCAGTAGATAGCTAACAGACAGGATGTTACATCACTGTGGTATGTTCTCCAGTAGATAGCTAACAGACAGGATGTTACATCACTGTGGTATGTTCTCCAGTAGATAGCTAACAGACAGGATGTTACATCACTGTGGTATGTTCTCCAGTAGATAGCTAACAGACAGGATGTTACATCACTGTGGTATGTTCTCCAGTAGATAGCTAACAGACAGGATGTTACATCACTGTGGTATGTTCTCCAGTAGATAGCTAACAGACAGGATGTTACATCACTGTGGTATGTTCTCCAGTAGGTAGCTAACAGACAGGATGTTACATCACTGTGGTATGTTCTCCAGTAGATAGCTAACAGACAGGATGTTACATCACTGTGGTATGTTCTCCAGTAGATAGCTAACAGACAGGATGTTACATCACTGTGGTATGTTCTCCAGTAGGTAGCTAACAGACAGGAACAACACCCATTATTTCTTCATTATTCAAAAGTTAATTAACATAATTTAAAATTAAATAATTTACAGGGATCCCCAAACAGGCTACTGTGTGGACTCATGAACTCAACTGTTTTAGTTGTACAGTATCAAAACCAATAACGGTTCAAAATGATGTCAAACTTGACATGCATTATGCCTTGTAGCAGAGGCAACTGTTTTTAGTGACTCCTCTTCAGTGTTGTAGGGTAGAAGGAGAGAGAGAAGGTAGAGGGAGAGAGAGAGGGTAGAGGGGGAAGGAGAGAGAGAGGGAGGGGGTATGACAGAGGAAGGGGGAGGGAGAGAGGGTGGGGGGATATAGTGAGAGAGAGGGGGAGGGAGAGAGGGAGGGGGATATAGTGAGAGAGAGGGGGAGGGAGAGAGGGAGGGGGATATAGTGAGAGAGAAGGGAGGGAGAGAGGGAGGGGATATAGTGAGAGAGAAGGGGAGGGAGAGGGAGGGGGATAAAGCGTGAGAGGGTGGGTGAAAGAGAGAGAGAGAGGTTAGGGGGAGAGCGTGAGAGTGGGGGTAGAGGGTAGAGGTGGATAGAAAGAGAGAGAGAGAGAGAGAGAGGTTAGGGGGAGAGCGTGAGAGTGGGGGGAGAGGGTAGAGGTGGATAGAAAGAGAGAGAGAGAGAGAGGAAGGAAGACATTAGAGAGAGAGAGGGAAGGAGAAGCTTTGTGTTCTGTCAATCAAACAGCAGTATGGATACTGATCACACAGCAGTAAGGATACTGATCACACAGCAGTATGGATACTGATCACACAGCAGTAAGGATACTAATCACACAGCAGTATGGATACTGATCACACAGCAGTATGGATACTGATCACACAGCAGTAAGGATACTGATCACACAGCAGTATGGATACTGATCACACAGCAGTATGGATACTGATCACACAGCAGTATGGATACTGACCACACAGCAGTATGGATACTGACCACACAGCAGTAAGGATACTGATCACACGGCAGTATGGATACTGATCACACAGCAGTAAGGATACCGATCACACAGCAGTATGGATACTGATCACACGGCAGTATGGATACTGATCACACAGCAGTAAGGATACCGATCACACAGCAGTATGGATACTGATCACACAGCAGTAAGGATACTGATCACACAGCAGTATGGATACTGATCACACAGCAGTATGGATACTGATCACACAGCAGTATGGATACTGATCACACAGCAGTAAGGATACTGATCACACAGCAGTATGGATACTGATCACACAGCAGTAAGGATACTAATCACACAGCAGTATGGATACTGATCACACAGCAGTAAGGATACTAATCACACAGCAGTATGGATACTGATCACACAGCAGTATGGATACTGATCACACAGCAGTATGGATACTGATCACACAGCAGGAAGGATACTGATCACACAGCAGTAAGGATACTGATCACACAGCAGGAAGGATACTAATCACACAGCAGTAAGGATACTGATCACACAGCAGGAAGGTTACAGGGTAATTGTCTGTCTCTCTGACACATCATGGTGGGCAACAGTACATTAAGTCTGGTAGGAATGAGGTTCAGGCTGCCAGTAGAAATGAGGTTCAGGCTGCCAGTAGGAATGAGATTCAGGCTGCCAGTATGAATGAGGTTCAGGCTGCCAGTATGAATGAGGTTCAGGCTGCCAGTAGACATGAGGTTCAGGCTGCCAGTAGACGTGAGGTTCAGGCTGCCAGTTTAGACTAAAACACTTTCAGACTCACGTGATTGATGTCTGCTCAATGGAGCATGTGTGTGTGTGTGTGTGTGTGTGTGTGTGTGTGTGTGTGTGTGTGTGTGTGTGTGTGTGTGTGTGTGTGTGTGTGTGTGTGTGTGTGTGTGTGTGTGTGTGTGTGTGTGTGTGTGTGTGTGTGTGTGTGTGCTTGGAGAAGCCTATTAGGACAGAACTGTTTGAAATCGTCATCTACATTTTTTATTTTTTACACTTAACAAAAAAAAAAATACATATTTCAAAATGTGATGAAGATTTTTTTTTTAAAACATTTAAAAAAAAAACGTTAATAGCCAAAAGTTGCTTTAATTTAAAACTACTCAGATCTGTGTGGGAGAGCGCAGAGTACTTGACGTCTACTTCCCTCTACTTCATCTCTCACTGCTGGTTCTGTTTTGGATCAGCCCTGGTTGAACCCTCTCCACCTTCCTCCCATCCCCACATAGTCCCACTTAGATCAAACGTTCCCTCAGAAACCAAAATCCTGGAGGTAACTTACCTCAGGAAAATATATGGACAGACAGACAGACAGACAGACAGACAGACAGACAGACAGACAGACAGACAGACAGACAGACAGACAGACAGACAGACAGACAGACAGACAGACAGACAGACAGACAGACAGACAGACAGACAGACAGACACAGACAGACAGACAGACAGACAGACAGACAGTTCTCCTCCTTAGTCTTCTGATCAGAAGACACAGGGTTTAGTCTCTGATGGGTCAATCCTCTCTCCTGCCCGTTGGATGTAGCACTGGTGAAGCCCAGGGATGGCTCAGTACGGTCTGCTGGGGTGGGTTTGTCTACCTCTGGCCAAGTTTGGAAGTGGTGGTGGAAAGTTTAAATGTACCACTCAGGAGGCTGAGATCGCTGAACCACCCCAGGCTGCAGTCAACTCTCCTGGGGAGGCTGCTGGGAAACCCTAGCCCTCTGTCTGGTGTGGTAGGTGGGTGTCAGGTGGTAAAGTGACAGATATAGGAATATTTTTAGGACACCCTCTGCTTCAAGCCATGATTATTGACTCAAGGAGTGGTGGAAGCTTGAGGCTGAGGTAGTCCTAAAAATAAACACCGAATAAGGCTGTAACGTAACAAAATGTGGAAAAAGTCAAGGGGTCTGAATACTTTCCGAATGCGCTGTATATAAGGTCCGACAGTTGGACAGCTTCGACCGATTAATCGGAATGGCCGATTAATTAGGCCGATTTCAAGTTTTATAACAATCGGAAATCGGTATTTTTGGGCGCCGATTTCCGATTATTAAAAAATATATATATTTTGTACCTTTATTTAACTTTGGCAAGTCAGTTAAGAACACATTCTTATTTTCAATGACTGCCTAGAACTGTGGGTTAACTGCCTTGTTCAGGGGCAGAACGACAGATTTTCACCTTGTCAGCTCAGGGGTTCCAATCTTGCAACCGCACAGTTAACTAGTCCAACGCTCTAACCATTGCACTCCTGCCTGTTACACGAATGCAGTAGAAGCCAACCACCAACTTTCATGTTCTCATGTTCTTAATTCATGAAACTTAAACGTCAATTTTTTTACATTTTTTACATGGCACATATTACTTTCTTCTATGTTTCTCTGTTTTTGCATTATTTAAACTAAATTGAACATGCTTCATCATTTATTGAGGCTAAATTGATTTAATTGAAGTTTAATATTAAGTTAAAATAAGTGTTAATTCAGTATTGTTGTAATTGTCATTATTCCATTTTTTAAAAATCGTCCGATTAATCGAAATAAGTTTTTGGTCCTACAATAATAGGTATCGCTATCGGCGTTGAAAAATCATAATCGGTCGACCTCTAGTTGACAGTGCATGTTACAGCAAAGAAACAAGCCATGAGGTGGAAGGAATTGTCCGTAGAGCTCCGAGACAGGATTGTGTCGAGGCACCGATCTGGGGAAGGGTACCAAAACATTTCTACAGCATTGAAGGTCCCCAAGAACACAGTGGCCTCCACAATTCTTAAATGGAAGTACCAAGAACCACCAAGGTCTTCCTGGAGCTGGCCGCCCGGACAAACTGAGTAATCGAGGGAGAAGGGCCTGAATGCCAAGTGTCAAGTCTGCAGGAAACAAGGGACCATCCCTATGGTGAAGCATGGTGGTGGCAGCATCATGCTGTGGGGATGTCTTTCAGTGGCAGGGACTGGGAGACTAGTCAGGATCTACGGGACAAGTCTCTGAATGTCCTTGAATGGCCCAGCCAGAGCCCGGACTTGAACCTCATCGAACATCTCAGGAGAGACCTGAAAATAGCTGTGCAACAATGCTCCCCATCCAACCTGACAGCGCTTGAGAGGATCTGCAGAGAAGAATGGAAGAAACTCCCCAAATACAGGTGTGCCAAGCTTGTAGCTTCATACCCAAGAAGACTCAAGGCTGTAATCACTCCCAAAGGTGCTTCTGCAAAGTACCTAGTAAAGGGTCTGAATACCTATGTAAATGTGATTTTTCAGTTTTTTATTTATAATACATTTAAAAAATGTCTGAAACCTGTCTTTGCTTTGTCATTATGGGGTATTGTGTATAGATTGATGGGGGAAAACAACTATTTCATCCATTATAGAATAAGGCTGTAATGTAACAAAATGTGAAGGTTATGCCATTTGGATTTTTGCTCATTCTTCAAGGCAAAACTGCTTCAGCTCCTTCAAGTTGGTTCTGCTGGTGGACAGCAATCTTTAAGTCATACCACAGAGTCTCAATTGGATTGAGGTCTGGTCTTTGACTAGGCCATTCCAAGAAATTTAAATGTTTCCCCTTACACCACTCAAGTGTTGCTTTAGCAGTATGCTTAGTGTCATTGTCCTGCTGGAAGGTGAACATCCTTCCCAGTCTCAAATCTCTGGAAGACTGAAACAGTTTTCCCTCAAGAATTTCCCTGTATTTAGCTCCATCCATCATTCCTTCAATTATGGCCAGTTTCCCAGGCCCTGCCGATGAAAAACATCCCCACAGCATGATACTGCCACCACCATCCTTCACTGTGGGGATGTTGTTCTCGGGGTGATGAGAGGTGTTGTGTTTGCACCAGACATAGCGTTTTCCTTGATGGTCAAAAAGCTCAATTTTAGTGACCAGAGTACCTTCTTCCAAATGTTTGGGGAGTCTTCCACATGCCTTTTGGCACTCGTTACATTTTGAATGCTTAGCAGGACAGGACAAGGGTTCAATTCACACACTTATCAAGAGAACATCCCTGGTCATCTCTACTGCCTCTGATCTGGCAGACTCACTAAACAGAGAACATCCCTGGTCATCCCTACGGTCTCTGATCTGGAGGACACACTAAACAGAGAACATCCCTGGTCATACCTACTGCCTCTGATCTGGAGGACTCACTAAACAGAGAACATCCCTGGTCATCCCTACTGCCTCTGATCTGGAGGACACACTAAACAGAGAACATCCCTGGTCATCCCTACTGCCTCTGATCTGGAGGACTCACTAAACAGAGAACATCCCTGGTCATCCCTACTGCCTCTGATCTGGAGGACTCACTAAACAGAGAACATCCCTGGTCCTCCCTACTGCCTCTGATCTGGAGGACTCACTAAACAGAGAACATCCCTGGTCATCCCTACTGCCTCTGATCTGGAGGACACACTAAACAGAGAACATCCCTGGTCATCCCTACTGCCTCTGATCTGGAGGACTCACTAAACAGAGAACATCCCTGGTCATCCCTACTGCCTCTGATCTGGAGGACTCACTAAACAGAGAACATCCCTGGTCATCCCTACTGCCTCTGATCTGGAGGACTCACTAAACAGAGAATTATCCCTGGTCATACCTCTACGCCTCTGGATCTGGAGGACTCACTAAACAGAGAACAATCCATGGCCCCTACTGCCTCTGTGATCTGGAGGACTCACTAAACAGAGAAATATCCCTGGTCATCCCTACTGCCTCTTTGTCTGGAGGACTCACTAAACAGAGAACATCCCTGGTCATCCCTATCGCTCTGATCTGGAGGACACACTAAACAGAGAACATCCCTGGTCATCCCTACTGCCTCTGATCTGAGGACTCACTAAACAGAGAACATCCCTGGTCATCCCTTTACTGCCTCTGGATCTGGAGGACTCACTAAACAGAGAACATCCTGGTCATCCCTACTGCCTCTGATCTGAGGACTCACTAAACAGAGAACATCCCTGGTCAACCCTACTGCCTCTGATCTGAGGACTCACTAAATGAGAACATCCATGGTCCTCCCTACTGCCTCTGATCTGGAGGACTCACTAAACAGAGAACATCCCTGGTCCTCCTACTGCCTCTGATCTGGTGGACTCACTAAACACAAATCCCTCATTTGTAAATTATGTCTGGGTGTTGGAGTGTGCCCTGGCTATCCGTACCATTACAAATGTAAAATAAAATGGTGCAGTCTGGTTTGCTTAGTACAAGTAATTTGAAAGTATTTATACTTTTACTTTTGATACTTAAGTATATTTAAAACCCAACATTTTTAGAGTTTTACTCAAGTAGTATTTTACTGAGTGCCTAACTTTAACTTTAGTTATTTTCTATTAAGGTCTCTATACTTTTACTCAAGTATGACAGTTAGGTACCTTCTCTATGGATATATCAAATCTCACATGAATGCCTTCATATTATACAGGAGGGATGGAGTCGGACAGATTTTAGAGTGGTAGTTTAATATCAATCAGGCCAAGGGGTGTGTCTGTATATTCAGTTCTAGTTAACATTTTATAATATATCACAGTTATTACTAGTACTATTACTGTGTGAGCAATGCCTTGTGGATGGACGATGCACAGAATATGGCAGGCTAGGAAATATAGCGCATCAATTATTTTCAAAAGAGTAACACGTGATCTGATTTACACAGCACAAAGTCAATTCTGGTAATGTTCTAAATCAGAAAAGCCCTTTAGGGCAGCTCCTTGGACATTCCTCCCGACACGCTGCTATAGTATTCCTCACAGACAGAGACTCTTCGACAAGCGTTAGATCAAACCACACATAATAAGCCTGCTAGCATGTTTATCAGGGAAGTCAGTCTGGGTCAGTGGTGTTTCAAAACACCATTGACAGTGTAAATGCCCCAACCCAGAGAGAGAGAGAGACCTCTCCTACTGTCCTCCTGGGACGTTGGAGAGGAATTACCTGTCACCATTGTGGATACGTTCCAAATGGCACCCTATTGCCTTTGTAGTGCACTTCTTTAAACCAGCGCTCTGGTCAAAAGTAGTGCACTACACTATATAGAGATGAAATAGGGTGCCGTTTGGGACACACCCCAGTCTCTCCTTCTCAGGACTAAAACAGGCTTAGTGTCTGTCGGAAGAGGAGTTAGAGTTTTGTTGCACCGAGTGTAAAACTAGCAGGGTTTTTAAGTGAGTGAGCTTCCCTTCTACCTCCGCTGACTGAGGATTACGGCTTCTTCACAAAGCTGCTCTCACGCATTGGACGGCCTTCATGTTGTTGTTGGAGGGTATGTTCGGTTGACACCAAGAATAAGCTTTTCAGTTCCTTTCCCTTTACACACACAGTGTCACGCTAGATGGACATAACAATAAATAGACAGACAGATATTATGAAACCGTGTATAAAACCCCGAGAGATTCGTAAAGGTATTAGATCATGGGGGTGTCTGGAAGTCAGTCAGCTACTCCCTTGTTTAAATATGAGCAGCTGTGGACATTAAAGCAGTGAACCAGAGACCCAGATGTTAGGTTTGCTCTCTGAGTACCTCTTTTTTTCATGGACACTTGAGCAGACGAATCAACCTAAATAGTCAGTAAATATTCAATGAATAAATCAAAAATGTAAATAGATCGTTCTGGAAAACATAATTATGTAAATTAAATCCATTTCAATGGCTTTAGATGAAGGTATTCAAATCAATGACTCCTGAAATGACACATTACTATGCACAGTGAGTGATAAACATACCAGTCTGCATGGAGATTGGCATATTTTTCCTTTCTAAAATAAATCATGTTATAATATATTTGAGGTTTATATTTGGGGTGTTGTTACTAGATGAGAGGTGTTGTTGCTAGATGAAAGGTGTTGTTGCTAGATGAAAGGTGTTGTTGCTAGATGACAGGTGTTGTTGCGAGAGAGATGACAGGTGTTGTTATTAGACGAGATGACAGTGTTGTTGCTAGATGACAGGTGTTGTTGCTAGATGACAGGTGTTGTTGCTAGATGACAGGTGTTGTTAGATGACAGGTGTTGTTACTGTTGTTGCTAGATGACAGGTGTTGTTACTAGATGATTAGGTGTTGTTACTAGATGACAGGTGTTGTTACTAGATGATCCAGGTGTTGTTACTAGATGACAGGTGGAATGAGAGGTGTTGTTACCAGATGAGAGGTGTTGTTATTAGATGAGAGGTGTTGTTACCAGATGACAGGTGTTGTTACCAGATGACACGGGTCTCTATGTATTAGGCGACTCAGGCAGATGTCACTGACTGAATTCCCTTGCATCACCGGGGGCAAACTACCTTCCTTCTCTGCTATATTACAACGATTCCATTTAGATTTACAAATTAGGCTCAGGTGCCTATTACTGAGGAGAGGCTTCCGCTGGCCACTCTACCGTAAAAGGCCTGATTGGTGGAGTGCTGCAGAAATGTTTGTCCTTCTGAAGGTTCTCCCAGCTCTAGGAAGTCTTGGTGCATCCAGACTTCTTCAATTAAAGAATGATGGAAGCCACTGTGTTATTGGGGACCTTCAATGCTGCAGAAATGTTTTGCTACCCTTCCCCAGATCTGTGCCTCGACACAATCCTGTCTCGAGTTCTACGGACAATTCCTTCACCTCATGGCTTGGTTTTTGCTCTGACATGCACTGTCAACTGAGAGACCTTTATATAGACAGGTGTGTACCTTTCCAAATCATGTCCAATCAATTTCATTTATCACAGGTGGACCTAATCAAGTTGTAGAGACATCTCAAGGATGATCAATTGAGAGGAGAGGGAAGAGGGAAGAGAGAAGAGAGAAGAGAGAAGAGAGAAGAGAGAAGAGAGAAGAGAGAAGAGAGAAGGGAGAAGAGAGAAGAGAGAAGAGAGAAGAGAGGAGAGGAGAGGAGAGAGGAGAGGAGAGGAGAGGAGAGGAGAGAGAGAGGGGGAAGAGAGGAGAGGAGAGGAGAGGGAGAGGAGAGGAGAGAGAGGAGAGGAGAGGAGAGGAGAGGAGAGGAGAGAGGAGCACCTCTAGAAGTGATCTATTGTATGAGTCTGGCCATTTTATTATTTGATCCTGTGACTGGGTGAAATGGACAGAATAGTACATCATTTATCAGAGTCTCACCAAGACAATCAGATCACACTCTGAAACTGCTGCATGATGAACTAGGGCTTTTCAATCAGCATTCTGACTGGACTAAACTGGGATGGACTGGACTAAACTGGGGTGAACTGGCTAGACTAAACTGGGGTGGACTGGGCTGGACTAAACTGGGATGGACTGAACTAAACTGGGGTGAACTGGGCTAGACTAAACTGGGATGGACTGACCAAACTGGGGTGAACTGGGCAAGACTAAACTGGGATGGACTGGATCAAACTGAGGTGAACTGGGCAAGACTAAACTAGGTGGACTGGGCTGGACTAAACTGGGATGACTGAACTAAACTGGGGTGGACTGACTAAACTGGGGTGGGCTGGGCTAGACTAAACTGGGATGGATTGACTAAACCGGTGGCTGACCTAAACTGGGGGTGGACTGGACTAAACTGGGGTGGGCTGGACTAAACTGGGGTGGACTTGGCTAGATAAACTGGGGTGGACTGGGCTAGACTAAACTGGGATGGACTGGACTAAACTGGGGTGGGCTGGGACTAAACTGGGGTGGGCTGGATTTAAAACTGGGGTGTACTGGACTTAAACAGGGTTGGACTGGACTAAACTGGGGTAGGCTGGAATAAACTGGGGTCGGCTAGACTAAACTGGGGTGGACTAAACTGGGGTGGGCTGGACTAAACTGGGGTGGACTGACTGGGCTGGACTAACCTAGGTGGACTGACTAAACTGGGGTGGGCTGGACTAAACTGGGGTGTACTGGATTTAAACTGGGGTGGACTGGGATTTAAACTGGGGTGTGCTGCACTAAACTGAGGTGGACTGGACCAACCTAGGTGAACTGGACTGGGCTGAGCCAACCTAGGTGGACTGGACCAACCTAGGGTGGACTGGACTAACCTAGGTGGACTGGACTGGGCTGGACTAACCTAGGTGGACTGACTAACCTAGGGTGGACTGGACTGGGCTGGGGTGGACTGGACTAACCTAGGTGGACTGACTGGGCTGCTGACTGGACTGGGCTGCGGACTGGACTAACCTAGGGTGGACTGGACTGGGCTGGGGTGGACTGGACTATCGAGTGGACTGGACTGGGCCAGTGGACTGGACTAACCTAGGTGGACTGACTGGGCTGGGACTAACCTAGTGTGGACTGGACTGGGCTGGGGGTGGACTGGACCAACCTAGGTGGACTGGACTGGGCCTGGACCAACCTAGGGGTGGACTGAACTGGGGTGGGGCGCAAAGGACACAACTGCAGTGGATCAATACAGTTTTATTGTATTGATAAGAAATGACAAGAAGATCATATGAAAAGCAAGGAAATATGGCACTTTGAAAACAAATACTGACATTGAACATGCTCTGTTACATTGAACATGCCTACATTGAACATGCCTCTACATTGAATATGCTGTAACGGTTTTGACTTGAGGTTATTATTTATAGTGCTGGTGGTTAGGCCACTAGAGAAAACATTGGTTTCTCCTTTTTAGTTTGGGTGGAATGATTTAACGCTGGGTCCGCTGTCTACACCAATACAAAGGACTTATGTAAAAGTCAGGATGGAAATAAACTTTTCATAAACCCTAAAACATTGAAGAAAAGAACTTCAAACAATTATATTCTGTTGCGTGCTGTATTAGCAACAACAATGATTACACACAGCTAATAATATCACAATGAGTTCTGGTTCCTCCAGAAATGTCCTGTACCTCGGGCCTAAAAAGAGTCCTGCCCGGTAAAGGAGTTCTAGCAAACTCAAGTGACTTTTGTCACGCTGATGTTTGTCCGTTCGCTCCGTGTAGCGTAACCCAGTATTAAACATACAATCAATATAACAATTACTTTACCACAGAACCTTAAAGCGGATCAACTCTTAATTAAGTCCTCAACTACCACTAACTACACAAATCACAGTATACATCACATCCAAACAAATGAAATACCGTATACAAAAAGGTGGTAGTCAGTCGGTCAGTCAGACAATCCAATCCGCCAATAGATCTCCAGCGGAGAAAGGCCACGAAGAACGGAGAGGTGTAGTCCAGGGACGCAAAGAGTGGATCCGATCCTGGGTAAACTCTCTTAGGCTACAAAACACACGTTTAACGGCAACAAAACAAACGGAATAGAGAAGCTTCGGAACTGAGGGTTGAACACATCCTCAGTCACGTCTCCATCACAAAAACCCTTTTTGCGCAGCTGATACTGGCTATTTAATTGGGAATTAAAGGGAAAGCGCCCTATTGGAAGGAGCTGCACTGAGACGGTTCAGAAAAATTCAGGGCCGTCACACACCCCCTCCCCTGGAAAAAGCCGACCATTGCCCTGGAAGGCACATCTTGGTCGGGGAAACCGAGAAAGGTCTCCTCATCGCTTTCCTCTACAAAAATATTCATTACTTTTTGGAGCTCACGCTCCTCAGCTGAGGGGTCACTAGCCTTAAGGCGTGAGACATGAACAACGCGCATATCTTCACCTGTGTCCTCTTTCACCACTCGGTAGTTCAAAGGGCCCATCTGCTCCACAATCCTATATGGTCCTTGCCATTTAGGAGCGAGCTTGGCCGAGAAGAATTGTTCAGCTTTCGAGTAAGGATGAGAGCGAAGCCACACCCGATCACGAAGCTGGAACTGCATGTCTCGTCTGTTCTTATCATAATTTCTCTTCTGCTTGAGTCGAGCCTGGATCATGTTCTTTGAGACAAGAGCTCTCAAGTCATGGAGATGGCCTACCTGGTCATAGCAAGCAGCGTCTGGAGTAAGCTGCTGGGGCTGTAGCACCATATCCAAGGGTCCTCGGAGAGGACGACTTAGGTTCAGCTCTGCAGGTGTGACTCCAGTGGACTCTTGCACTGCAGAATTCAGGGCAAATCGAAACTCGTGAAGGTGCTTGTCCCAGTGTTTGTGCTGCGTCCCTACATAGGAAGCAATCATTGTCTTCAAGGTTCGATTTACTCTCTCAGTGAGATTGGTCTGTGGGTGATAGGCCGTGGTCAACTTCTGTCTCAGGTTCCATCTTTGGCAGGTCTCCTCAAAGAGATCAGAGACAAATTGGGAACCTCGATCAGACAGGATGTAATCAGGCACTCCCCAGCGAGTCAGGATCTCTTTCGTAAGGATGTTAGAGACGGTCCTTGCTGTGGCCTGACGCAGGGAAAAGAGTTCCACCCACTTTGAATAGTAATCAACAAAAACAAGTATGTACACATTCTGATTGGAGCTTCTAGGAAATGGACCCATCAAATCCACTCCTAACATTTCCCAAGGTCGGGTAACCACCGTTTGCTGCAACTTGCCAGCAGGCTTTCTACCTTCTGGTTTGTACATTTGACAAACCTGACAATTTCGGATGTGTGACTTCACATCCATGCTCAGATGTGGCCAGTAGAGTAACGCTTGCAACCGCTTGTAGGTTTTGAACCTGCCCAAATGACCAGCTAATGGGTCTTCATGGAAATGTTGAAGCAGTTGTAGGCGTAGAGTGTCCGGTATGTACATTTGGTAGAGTGTTCTGTGAGGTAGTTGTAACGACTCGGTAGACTTTATCTTCAATGATGGTCAGCTTTGTGGTAGGATTGACCATCTTTTCTCCATCTTCCAGGATAGTCTGGTACAAAGCCTGTACTTCTGGATCATCCTGTTGAGCTTTCCATATTGCCTCATCAGAGATGGGAAAGTCTGTTTTGGGCGAGTCTCGACTGCTTGACAGGACAGTAGCACATGTAAGATCAGGGCCACCGTTATCACAAGTAGGAGCTCTGGACAAGGCATCTGGAACAGTGTTGTATTTTCCTTTCCTGTATTCCACTGCAAATGTGAACTCTTGCAACCGTAGAGCCCATCTTATGAGTCTGGTGCTTGGTTTGTTGGTCTTGAACACCCACACAAGGGAGGAAATGGTCAGTGACCACAGTGAAGTGTCTTCCTCCAAGTAGTACTCACTTTTCCAAAGCCCAGACCACTGCAAGGCACTCTTGCTCTGTTGTGGAGTAGTTCCTGTTCTGCTCCATTCAATGTCCGACTGGCTTAACGCTAGCACTTCTTCAGTGCCAAGTCCAGTCTGTTGGACTAGGACAGCACCAAGTCCAACATCATTTGCATCAGTGTAAACAACAAAAGGGCAATCAAAGTTGGGATGACCTAAAATGGGAGGTGTGACGAGGTCGTTTCAGGGTTTCAAAGGAAGTCTGGCACTCTGCCGTCCATTGGAATTTCGCTCCTTTTCAGCTTCATCCAGCGTTGAGGTTTCTGCCACCTGGGAGAAGTTCGACACAAACCGTATGGTACCATCCAGCCATACCAAGGAACCGTTGAAGGGCCTTGAGTGTGGTTGGCACAGGGAAGTCTTGTACAGCCTTTGTCTTTTCAGGATCCACATGAATGCCGTCGAAGACACAATATGGCCAAGGAACCAGGGGAGGGGGTTTGGCAGAAGTTGCTCTTCTTCATATTTAAAGGTCAGACCAGCTTCTCTTAGCTTGTCAACACTGCTTGAAGATCTTGAAAGTGTCGTTCTCTGTTCTGGAGTAGATAATTATATCGTCCAGGTAGAGCGAAATAGATCTTCCCTTGAGCTCACTAACGCAATCTCCATGAGTCTTTGGAAAGTGGCAGGGCATTCTTTAATCCAAAGGGCATCACCTTAAAGGAAAACAAGCCCTCGGCACAGACAAAGCAGTCTTGTCCTTTGCTTTCCTGGTCCATCTCAACCTGCCAATAACCACTATTGAGGTCAAGGGTGGTGAACTGTACAGCGCCAGACAATGACTCAGGATCCTCATGGATGGTGGGAAGAGGATAGGCATCAGTCTGGGAAACATTGTTGGTCTTCCTATAGTCCACACAAAATCTAAGACCACCAGTCTTTTTTTTGGGATGAGGGACAACAGGAGCAGCCAGGAGAGGAGGAACGTTCTATTATATCTTGTGCTAACATATCATTTATGAGTCCCTTTGGATGATTAGCTTCGCTGGGGACAAACGATATGGCTTTTTGCTTGATCGGCATTTCCTGTGTAAGGAATATTTTGTGCTTCAGGAGCCCGGTGCGTCCTAGCTTTGAAGTACATACATCAGCATTATTCTGCAGTTGTTCCAACAGTCAGAATTCTCTGGCTGTTCCAGCTGAGCTCTTCTCACAGCCTGTAAAGGAGATCGTCAGAAGGATTATCAAGGGTTAGTGGTACCGGAGCAACGGCAGAGAAGAGTGCCACATTTGAACCCCAATCATGTAACTTTTTAGCTTCTGATTGGTGCGGTATTAACTGAAAGGATTGGGATGTCGATGGGGGCGTAGGCAGTGACTCTTGGGTTTCAGCTCTGCTAGCACCCAGAGAAGGATGGTCATTGCTGCGAAGAGAGTTAGGTGTGTTGGCCTGTTGTGATTTGTGGTTTCTGGAAGGGTTTACTTGATAATCTTGGACATGTAGCTGAAGAATGTCCCTTTGGCTACATCTCCAACAGAACATGAGAGGGGTCTTGGCTGGATTCTCTGGCTGTTGTTGATAGTCTGTCTTGGGTGTCTGTTTTCTTTCTCTGGACATATTGCTGTTGGCATTCTCTGTCCTTCTCAAACTGCTGTCCTAGCGAACCAGTCCATCGACAGTGGTGACTGTAGCATGTGGCCTTGTCTTGGCTGTTCAGAGGTGCCAGCTTGGCCTGAGTGGTCTGAACAGAAGTGGACACCAGAGAAACTCTGTGTAAGGAGTTGTGCCTAATGGAGGCCAAATGATGTGTCCACAGACAAGTCATCCAACATTTTAACACAATTAGAGAGTTCTCTGCAAGTGGCCTAGCAGTGTTAACTATGGAGAAAAAACAGGAATTAACATCCTTGAGGACCTCAGTGTGGTGATGTTGCAGGCGCCATTGGAGAGTGGCAGTGAGTTGGTTTCGTTGGTAGTCAAACTGCCTGTCCATGGCACCAGTAATTTCCCGTCTTCCACTCTCACTGAGCTCTGTCAGCGTGCGGGTTAGAGTGCTCAGTGAGTTTCTGAATTCCATGGCACTCTGTTGTTGCTCTTCCCTCAGACATTTGAAATTATGGTGGATAAGAGTTTGGAGATGTTGTTGAGTCCGACGAATATCAAGGATGTCACCTTGAAGTTGTAAGACTACAACCTCTGGAGATAAACCAGACAATGGAGGAAGGTTGGGTGTCAGAGGGAGGGCTAGTTCAGTACTTCCACACAGATCCATGTCAATAAGTGAGTAACTGGTTAGACCTCCTGTGGCCTGTGGCTCAGGCCGGGCATTCAGATTCCCAGGGCTCTGGCCCAAAGCAACTCCATTATCTCCATTCACATTATGATTTGCGTTGTCAAGCTTGATGGTCAGAATGGCCCTGTGTATTCCCATTGACAGGTATGACATGGATGAGCACATTATCTTGGGGTGAATCCATTGTTTTAATTCCACACAAAATATTTGCTTTGGTTAGTTCTCAATGTTGAGCTGTCCCATCTGGGGTGCCATTTTTTATGTAACGGTTTTGACTTGAGGTTATTATTTATAGGGGTGCCAGGTAGGTTGTGCCTACCAGAGAAAACATTGGTTTCTCCTTTTAGTTTGGGTGGGAATGAGTCCCATCTGGTCCGTCAAGTCTACACCAATACAAAGGACTTATGTAAAAGTCAGGATGGAAATAAACTTTTCATAAACCCTTAAAACATTGAAAAGAACTTCAAAAACAATTATATTCTGTTGCGTGGGTTGTATTAGCAACAACAATGATTACACACATATATAATAATATCACAATGAGTTCTGGTTCCTCCAGAAATGTCCTGTACCTCGGGCCTAAAAAGAGTCCTGCCCGGTAAAGGAGTTCAGTGAACTCAAGTGACTTTTGTCACGCGATGTTTGTCCGCTCTGCTCTGTGTAGCGTAAACCCAGTATTAAACATACAATCAATATAACAATTACTTTACCACAGAACCTAAAGCGGATCAACTCTTAATTAAGTCCTCAACTACCACTAACTACACAAATCACAGTATACATCACATCCAAACAAATGAAATACCAGTATACAAAAAGGTGGTAGTCAGTCGGTCAGTCAGACAATCCAATCCGCCAATAGATCTCCAGCGGAGAAAGGCCACGAAGAACGGAGAGGTGTAGTCCAGGGACGCAAAGAGTGGATCCGATCCTGGGTAAACTCTCTTAGGCTACAAAACACACGTTTAACGGCAACAAAACAAACGGAATAGAGAAGCTTCGGAACTGAGGGTTGAACACATCCTCAGTCACGTCTCCATCACAAAAACCCTTTTGCGCAGCTGATACTGGCTATTTAATTGGGAATTAAAGGGAAAGCGCCCTATTGGAAGGAGCTGCACTGAGACGGTTCAGAAAATTCA
>NW_025750964.1:0-16993 GCF_021184085.1 Oncorhynchus gorbuscha | reverse complement strand
TTGGTGTGGGTGCAAGATGACTGGTTGGTAATGGTGCTAGATGACTGGTTAGTGTAGATGGCTGCTTGATGACTGGTTGGTTTGGGTTTTAGATGACTGGCTGCTTGGTGTAGGTGGCTGCTGGATGACTGGTCAGTGTGGGTGCTTGATGACTGGTTGGTGTAGGTGCTAGATGACTGGCTGGTTGATGTTGGTGTGGGTGCTAGATGACTGGCTGGTTGATGTTGGTGGTTGGTGTGGGTGCTAGATGACTGGTTGGTGTGGGTGCTAGATGACTGGTTGGTAATGGTGCTCGATGACTGGTTAGTGTAGATGGCTGCTAGATGACTGGTTGGTTTGGGTTTTAGATGACTGGCTGCTTGGTGTAGGTGGCTGCTGGATGACTGGTCGGTTTGGGTGCTAGATGACTGGTTGGTATGGGTGCTAGACTTAATGGTTTGTAAAGATGCTAGATGACTGGTTGGTGTAGCTGGCTGCTAGATGACTGATTGGTATAGGTGCTAGGTGACTGGTTGTGTAGGTGTTAGATGACTGGTTAGTGCAGATGGCTGCTAGATGACTGGTTGGTTTGGGTTTTAGTTGACTGGCTGCTTGGTGCTAGGTGGCTGCTGGATGACTGGTTGGTATGGGTGGCTGATAGAGGAATACTGGTTGGGGTTGGTTCTAGATGACTGGTCTGGTGTAGGTAGTTGCTAGATGACTGCATGGTGTGGGTGTTAGATGACTGGTTGGTATGGGGCAAGATGACTGGTGGTGTAGTTGGATGCTTTGATGACTGGTTGGTTGGTGTGGGTGCTAGCTGACTGGTTGGTTTTGGTGGCTGCTAGAGGACTGGTTGGTATGGGTTCTGGATGACTGGTTGGTGTAGGTGTCTGTTAGATGACTGGTTGGTGTGGATGCTAGATGACTGGTTGGTGTAGGTGGCTGCGAGATTACTGGTCGGTGTAGGTAGTTGCTAGATGACTGGTTGGTGTGGGTGTTAGATGACTGGTTGGTTGGTGTGGGTGCTCGATGACTGGTTGGTATGGGTGCTAGATGACTGGTTGGTGTAGGTAGCTGCTAGATGACTGGTTGGTATGGGTGCTAGATGACTGGTTGGTGTAAGTAGCTGCTAGATGACTGGTCGTTGTGGGTGCTAGATGACTGGTTCGTGTAGGTGGCTGCAAGATGACTGGTTGGTATGGCTGCTAGATGACTGGTTGGTATGGGTGCTAGATGACTTGTTGGTGTAGATGGCTGCTAGATGACTGGTTGGTATGGGTGCTAGATGACTGGTTGGTGTAGGTGGCTGCTAGATGACTGGTTGGTATGGGTGCTAGATGACTGGTTGGTATGGGGGCTAGATGACTGGTTGGTGTAAGTAGCTGCTCGATGACTGGTCGTTGTGGGTGCAAGATGACTGGTTGGTGTAGGTGGCTGCTAGATGACTGGTTGGTGTAGGTGGCTGATAGATGACTGATTGGTGTAGGTGGCTGCTTGATGACTGGTTGGTGTAGGTGGCTGCTAGATGACTGGTTGGTATGGCTGCTAGATGACTGGTTAGTATGGGCGCTAGATGACTGGTTGGTGTAGGTGCCTGCCAGATGACTGGTTGGTATGGGTGCTAGATGACTGGTTGGTATGGGTGCTAGATGACTGGTTGGTATGGGTGTTAGATGACTGGTTGGTGTGGGTGCTCGATGACTGGTTGGTGTAGGTGCCTGCTCGATGACCGGTTGGTGTGGGTGCAAGATGACTGGCTGGTTGGTGTGGGTGCTAGATAACTGGTTGGTGTAGGTGGCTGCCAGATGACCGGTTGGTGTGGGTGCTAGATGACTGGCTGGTTGGTGTGGGTGCAAGATGACAGGTTGGTGTAGGTGGCTGCTTGATGACCGGTTGGTGTGGGTGCAAGATGACTGGCTTGTTGGTGTGGGTGCTAGATGACTGGTTGGTGTAGGTGGCTGCCAGATGACCGGTTGGTGTGGGTGCTAGATGACTGGCTGGTTGGTGTGGGTGCAAGATGACTGGTTGGTGTTGGAGCTAGATGACTGGCTGGTTGGTGTGGGTGCAAGATGACTGGTTGGTAATGGTGCTAGATGACTGGTTAGTGTAGATGGCTGCTTGATGACTGGTTGGTTTGGGTTTTAGATGACTGGCTGCTTGGTGTAGGTGGCTGCTGGATGACTGGTTGGTGTAGGTAGCTGCTAGATGACTGGTCAGTGTGGGTGCTTGATGACTGGTTGGTGTAGGTGCTAGATGACTGGCTGGTTGATGTTGGTGTGGGTGCTAGATGACTGGCTGGTTGATGTTGGTGGTTGGTGTGGGTGCTAGATGACTGGTTGGTGTGGGTGCTAGATGACTGGTTGGTGTAGGTCGCTACTAAATGACTGGTTGGTCAAGGAGTGTGCAAAATGACTGGTTGGTGTGGGTGCAAGATGACTGGCTGGTTGGTGTGGATGGTTGGTGTGGGTGCTAGATGACTGGTTGGTGTGGGTGCTAGATGACTGGTTGGTGTAGGTCGCTACTAAATGACTGGTTGGTCAAGGAGTGTGCAAAATGACTGGTTGGTGTGGGTGCAAGATGACTGGCTGGTTGGTGTGTGTAGTTGGTGTGGGTGCTAGATGTTTGGTTGGTGTGGGTGTTAGATGACTGGCTGGTTGGTGTAGGTGGCTGCTAGATGACTGGTTGGTGTGGGTGCTAGATGACCGCTGGTGTGGGTGGTTGGTGTGGGTGCTAGATGACTGGTTGGTGTAGGTGCTAGATGACTGGTTGGTGTCGGTGGCTGCTAGATGACTGGTTGGTGTGGGTGCTAGATGACTGGCTGGTTACTGTGGGTGGTTGGTGTGGGTGTAGATGACTGGTTGGTATGGGTGCTAGATGGCTGGCTGGTGTGTGTGGTAGATGACCGGTTGGTGGGTGGAAGGTGACTGGTTGGTGTAGCTGCTTGATGACTGGTTGGTATGGGTGCTCGATGACTGGTTGGTGTAGGTAGCTGTTGATGACTGGTTAGTGTGGGTGCTAGATGACTGGTTGGTGTGGGTGCTCCATGACTGGTTGGTGTAGGTAGCTGCTTGATGACTGGTTAGTGTGGGTGCTAGATGACTGGTTGGTATGGGTGCTCGATGACTGGTTGGTGTGGGCTAGATGACTGGTTGATGTGGGTGCCAGATGACTGGTTGGTGTGGGTAAAGATGACTCGCTGGATGGTGTAGTTAGCTGCTAGATGACTGGTTGGTGTAGGTGTGATGACTGGCTGGTTGGTATGGGTGCTAAATGACTGGTTGGTGGGTGGCTGCTTCTAGATGACTGGCTGGTTGGTGTGGGTGCAAGATGACTGGCTGGTAGGTGTGGATGCTAGATGACTGGTTGGTGTGGGTGCTAGATGACTGGTTGGTGTAGGTCGCTGCTAAATGACTGGTTGGTCTAGGTGTGTGCAAAATGACTGGTTGGTATGGGTGCAAGATGACTGGCAAGTTGGTGTGGGTGGTTGTGTGGGTGCAAGATGTCTGGTTGGTGTGGGTGTTAGATGACTGGCTGGTTGGTGTAGGTGGCTGCTATATGACTGGTTGGTGGGTGCTAGATGACTGGCTGGTTGCTGTGGGTGGTTGGTGTGGGTGTAGATGACTGGTTGGTATGGGTGCAAGATGGTTGGCTGGTGTGAGTGGTAGATGACCGGTTGGTGTGGTACCTGCTAGATGACTGGTTAGTGTGGGTTCTAGATGACTGGTTGGTGTGGTGCTCGATGACTGGTTGGTGTAGGTGGCTGCTTGATGACAGGTTGGTGTGGGTGCTAGATGACTGGCTGGTTGGTGTGGGTGCTAGATGACTGGTTGGTGTAGGTGGCTGCTAGATGACCGGTTGGTGGGGTGCAAGATGACTGGCTGGTTGGTGGGTGCTAGATGACTGGTTGGTGTAGGTGGCTGCTAGATAACTGGTTGGTGTGGGAGCCAGATGACTGGCTGGTTGGTGTGGGTGCTAGATGACTGGTTGGTAATGGTGCTAGATGACTGGATAGTGTAGATGGCTGCTAGATGACTGGTTGGTTTGGGTTTTGATGACTGCTGCTTGCTGTTGGTGGCTGCTGGATGACTGGTTGGTGTGGTAGCTGCTAGATGACTGGTTGGTGTGGGTGCTAGATGACTGGTTGGTGTGGGTGTTAGATGACTGGTTGGTATGGGGCAAGATGACTGGTTGGTGTGGATGCTTGATGACTGGTTGGTGTAGGTGGCTGCTAGATGACTGGTTGGTGCAGGTGACTGCTCGATGACTGGTTGGTGTGGGTTCTAGATGACTGGTCGGTGTAGGTAGTTGCTAGATGACTGGTTGGTGTGGGTGTTAGATGACTGCTTGGTTGGTGTGGGTGCTAGATGACTGGTTGGTGTAGTTGGATGCTAGATGACTGGTCGTTGTGGGTGCTAGATGACTGGTTGGTGTAGGTGGCTGCTAGATGACTGGTTGGTATGGGTGTTTGGTGTGGGTGATAGATGACTGGTTGGTGTAGGTGGCAACAAGATGACTGGTTGGTATGGGTGCTAGATGACTGGTTGGTGCAGGTAGCTGCTAGATGACTGGTTGGTATGGGTGCTAGATGACTGGTTGGTTTAAGTAGCTGCTAGATGACTGGTCGTTGTGGGTGCTAGATGACTGGTTGGTGTAGGTGGCTGATAGATGACTGGTTGGTGTAGGTGGCTGCTCGATGACTGGTTGGTGTAGGTGGCTGCTAGATGACTGGTTGGTATGGATGCTAGATGTCTGGTTGGTATGGGTGTTAGATAACTGGCTGGTTGGTGTAGGTGGCTGCTCGATGACTGGTTGGTGTGGGTGATAGATAACTGGTTGGTGTAGGTGGCTGCTAGATGACTGGCTGGTGTGGGTGCTAGATGACTGGTTGGTGTAGGTGGCTGCTAGATGACTGGTTGGTGTGGGTGCTAGATGCCTGGTTGGTGTAGGTGGCTGCTAGATGACTGGTTGGTGTGGGTGCTAGATGACTGGTTTGTGTAGGTGCAAGATGACTGGTTGGTGTGGGTGCTCGATGACTGGCTGGTTGCTGTGGCTGGTTGGTGTGGGTGCTAGATGTCTGGTTGGTGTGGGTGTTAAATGACTGGCTGGTTAGTGTAGGTGGCTGCTAGATGACTGGTTGGTTTGGCTTTCAGAGGACTGGTTGGTGTGGCTGCTGGATGACTGTTTGGTGTGGGTGCTAGATGACTACTTGGTGCAAGTGGCTGCTAGATGACCGGTTGGTGTGGGTGCTAGATGACTGGTTGGTGTGGGTAGCGGCGAGATGACTGGTTGATGTGGGTGCTAGATGACTGGTTGGTGTGGGTGTAAGATGACTGGCTGGATGGTGTAGGTAGCTGCTAGATGACTGGTTGGTGTTGGTGCTAGATGACTTGTTGGTGTAGGTCGCTGCTAAATGACTGGTTGGTCTAGGTGTGTGTAAAATGACTGGTTGGTGTGGGTGCAAGATGACTGGCTGGTTGGTGTGGGTGGTTGGTGTGGGTGCTAGATGTCTGGTTGGTGTGGGTGTTAAATGACTGGCTGGTTAGTGTAGGTGGCTGCTAGATGACTGGTTGGTGTGGGTGCTAGATGACTGGCTGATTGCTGTGGGTGGTTGGTGTGGGTGTAGATGACTGGTTGGTATGGGTGCTAGATGGCTGGCTGGTGTGTGTGGTAGATGAACGGTTGGTGTGGGTGGTAGGTGACTGGTTGGTGTAGGTGGCTGCTAGATGACCGGTTGGTGTGGGTGCTAGATGACTGGCTGGTTGGTGTGGGTGCTCGATGACTGGTTGGTGTTGGTGGCTGCTAGATGACTGGTTGGTGTGGGTGCTAGATGACTGGCTGGTTGGTGTGGGAGCTAGATGACTGGCTGGTTGGTGTGGGTGCTAGATGACTGGTTGGTAATGGTGCTCGATGACTGGTTAGTGTAGATGGCTGCTAGATGACTGGTTGGTTTGGGTTTTAGATGACTGGCTGCTTGGTGTAGGTGGCTGCTGGATGACTGGTCGGTTTGGGTGCTAGATGACTGGTTGGTATGGGTGCTAGACGACTGGTTTGTAAAGATGCTAGATGACTGGTTGGTGTAGCTGGCTGCTAGATGACTGATTGGTATAGGTGCTAGGTGACTGGTTGGTGTAGGTGTTAGATGACTGGTTAGTGTAGATGGCTGCTAGATGACTGGTTGGTTTGGGTTTTTAGTTGACTGGCTGCTTGGTGTAGGTGGCTGCTGGATGACTGGTTGGTATGGGTGGCTGATAGAATACTGGTTGGGGTTGGTTCTAGATGACTGGTCGGTGTAGGTAGTTGCTAGATGACTGCATGGTGTGGGTGTTAGATGACTGGTTGGTATGGGGGCAAGATGACTGGTTGGTGTAGTTGGATGCTCGATGACTGGTTGGTTGGTGTGGGTGCTAGATGACTGGTTGGTTTTGGTGGCTGCTAGAGGACTGGTTGGTATGGGTTCTGGATGACTGGTTGGTGTAGGTGTCTGTTAGATGACTGGTTGGTGTGGATGCTAGATGACTGGTTGGTGTAGGTGGCTGCGAGATTACTGGTTGGTGTAGGTGGCTGATAGATGACCGGTTGGTGTGGGTTCTAGATGACTGGTCGGTGTAGGTAGTTGCTAGATGACTGGTTGGTGTGGGTGTTAGATGACTGGTTGGTTGGTGTGGGTGCTCGATGACTGGTTGGTATGGCTGCTAGATGACTGGTTGGTATGGGTGCTAGATGACTGGTTGGTGTAGATGGCTGCTAGATGACTGGTTGGTATGGGTGCTAGATGACTGGTTGGTGTAGGTGGCTGCTAGATGACTGGTTGGTATGGGGGCTAGATGACTGGTTGGTGTAAGTAGCTGCTCGATGACTGGTCGTTGTGGGTGCAAGATGACTGGTTGGTGTAGGTGGCTGATAGATGACTGATTGGTGTAGGTGGCTGCTTGATGACTGGTTGGTGTAGGTGGCTGCTAGATGACTGGTTGGTATGGCTGCTAGATGACTGGTTAGTATGGGTGCTAGATGACTGGTTGGTGTAGGTGGCTGCCAGATGACTGGTTGGTATGGGTGCTAGATGACTGGTTGGTATGGGTGCTAGATGACTGGTTGGTATGGGTGTTAGATGACTGGTTGGTGTGGGTGCTCGATGACTGGTTGGTGTAGGTGCCTGCTCGATGACCGGTTGGTGTGGGTGCAAGATGACTGGCTGGTTGGTGTGGGTGCTAGATGACTGGTTGGTGTAGGTGGCTGCCAGATGACCGGTTGTTGTGGGTGCTAGATGACTAGTTGGTATGGGTGTTTGGTGTGGGTGCTTGATGACTGGTTGGTGTAGGTGGCTGCTTGATGACTGGTTGGTGCAAGTGTCTGTTAGATGACTGCTTGGTGTGGGTTCTAGATGACTGGTTGGTGTAGGTAGTTGCTAGATGACTGGTTGGTATGGGGGCTAGATGACTGGTTGGTGTAGTTGGATGCAAGATGACTGGTTGGTATGGGGGCTAGATGACTGGTTAGTGTAGGTGGCTTCTCGATGACTGGTCATTGTGGGTGCTAGATGACTGGTTGGTATGACTGGTTGGTGTGGGTGCTAGATGACTGGTTGGTGTAAGTAGCTGCTAGATGACTGGTCGTTGTGGCTGATAGATGACTGGTTGGTGTAGGTGGCTGCTAGATGACTGGTTGATGTAGGTGGCTGCTAGATGACTGGTTGGTATGAGTGCTAGATGACTGGTTGGTATGGGGGCTAGATGACTGGTTAGTGTAGCTGGCTGCTAGATGACTGGTCGTTGTGGGTGCTAGATGACTGTTTCGTGTAGGTGGCTGCTAGATGACTGGTTGGTATGGGTGTTTGGTGTGGGTGCTTGATGACTGGTTGGTGTAGGTGGCTGCTAGATGACTGGTTGGTATGGGTGCTAGATGACTGGTTGGTATGGGTGCTAGATGACTGGTTGGTGTAGGTGGCTGATAGATGACTGGTTGGTGTAGGTGGCTTCTTGATGACTGGTTGGTATGGCTGCTAGATGACTGGTTGGTATGGGTGCTAGATGACTGGTTGGTGTAGGTGGCTGCTAGATGACTGGTTGGTATGGGTGCTAGATGACTGGTTGGTATGGGTGCTAGATGACTGGTTGGTGTGGGTGTTAGATGACTGGTTGGTGTGGATGCTCGATGACTGGTTGGTGTAGGTGGCTGCTCGATGACAGGTTGGTGTGGGTGCTAGATGACTGGCTGGTTGGTGTGGGTGCCAGATGACTGGTTGGTGTAGGTGGCTGCTAGATAACTGGTTGGTGTAGGTGGCTGCTTGATGACCGGTTGGTGTGGGTGCAAGATGACTGGCTGGTTGGTGTGGGTGCAAGATGACTGGTTGGTGTTGGAGCTAGATGACTGGCTGGTTGGTGTGGGTGCAAGATGACTGGTTGGTAATGGTGCTAGATGACTGGTTAGTGTAGATGGCTGCTTGATGACTGGTTGGTTTGGGTTTTAGATGACTGGCTGCTTGGTGTAGGTGGCTGCTGGATGACTGGTTGGTGTAGGTAGCTGCTAGATGACTGGTCAGTGTGGGTGCTTGATGACTGGTTGGTGTAGGTGCTAGATGACTGGCTGGTTGATGTTGGTGTGGGTGCTAGATGACTGGCTGGTTTATGTTGGTGTGGGTGCTAGATGACTGGTTGGTATGGGTGCTAGATGACTGGTTGGTGTATGTGCTAGATGACTGGCTGGTTGATGTTGGTGCGAGATGACTGGTTGGTATGGGGGCTAGATGACTTGTTGGTGTAGTTGGATGCAAGATGACTGGTTGGTATGGGGGCTATATGACTGGTTAGTGTAGGTGGCTGCTCGATGACTGGTCGTTGTGGGTGCTAGATGACTGGTTGGTGTAGGTGGCTGATAGATGACTGGTTGGTATGGCTGCTAGATGACTGGTTGGTATGGGTGCTAGATGACTGGTTGATGTAGGTGGCTGCTAGATGACTGGTTGGTATGGGTGCTAGATGACTGGTTGGTATGGGGGCTAGATGACTGGTTAGTGTAGCTGGCTGCTAGATGACTGGTCGTTGTGGGTGCTAGATGACTGGTTCGTGTCGGTGTCCACTAGATGACTAGTTGGTATGGGTGTTTGGTGTGGGTGCTTGATGACTGGTTGGTGTAGGTGGCTGCTTGATGACTGTTTGGTGCAGGTGTCTGTTAGATGACTGGTTGGTGTGTGTCTTAGATGACTGGTCGGTGTAGGTAGTTGCTAGATGACTGGTTGGTATGGGGGCTAGATGACTGGTTGGTGTAGTTGGATGCAAGATGACTGGTTGGTATGGGGGCTAGATGACTGGTTAGTGTAGGTGGCTTCTCGATGACTGGTCATTGTGGGTGCTAGATGACTGGTTGGTATGGGTGTTTGGTGTGGGTGCTAGATGACTGGTTGGTGTTGGTGGCTGCTAGATGACTGGTTGGTATGGGTGCTAGATGACTGGTTGGTGTAAGTAGCTGCTAGATGACTGGTCGTTCTGGCTGATAGATGACTGGTTAGTGTAGGTGGCTGCTAGATGACTGTTTGGTATGGGTGCTAGATGACTGGTTGTTGTGGGTGCTAGATGACTGGTTCGTGTAGCTGGCTGCTAGATGACTGGTTGGTATGGGTGTTTGGTGTGGGTGCTTGATGACTGGTTGGTGTAGGTGGCTGCTAGATGACTGGTTGGTATGGGTGCTAGATGACTGGTTGGTGTAAGTGGCTGCTCGATGACTGGTCGTTGTGGGTGCTAGATGACTGGTTGGTGTAGGTGGCTGCTAGATGACTGGTTGTTGTAGGTGGCTGATAGATGACTGGTTGGTGTAGGTGGCTTCTTGATGACTGGTTGGTATGGCTGCTAGATGACTGGTTGGTATGGGTGCTAGATGACTGGTTGGTGTAGGTTGCTGCTAGATGACTGGTTGGTATGGGTGCTAGATGACTGGTTGGTATGGGTGCTAGATGACTGGTTGGTGTGGGTGCTCGATGACTTGCTGGTTGGTGTGAGTGCAAGATGACTGGTTGGTGTAGGTGGCTGCTAGATAACTGGTTGGTGTGGGTGTTAGATGACTGGTTGGTTGGTGTGGGTGCGAGATGACTGGTTGGTATGGGGGCTAGATGACTGGTTGGTGTAGTTGGATGCAAGATGACTGGTTGGTATGGGGGCTAGATGACTGGTTAGTGTAGGTGGCTTCTCGATGACTGGTCATTGTGGGTGCTAGATGACTGGTTGGTATGGGTGTTTGGTGTGGGTGCTAGATGACTGGTTGGTGTTGGTGGCTGCTAGGTGACTGGTTGGTATGGGTGCTAGATGACTGGTTGGTATGGGGGCTAGATGACTGGTTAGTGTAGGTGGCTGCTAGATGACTGGTTGGTATGGGTGTTTGGTGTGGGTGCTTGATGACTGGTTGGTGTAGGTGGCTGCTAGATGACTGGTTGGTATGGGTGCTAGATGACTGGTCGTTGTGGGTGCTAGATGACTGGTTCGTGTAGGTGGCTGCTAGATGACTGGTTGGTATGGGTGTTTGGTGTGGGTGCTTGATGACTGGTTGGTGTAGGTGGCTGCTAGATGACTGGTTGGTATGGGTGCTAGATGACTGGTTGGTGTAGGTGGCTGCTAGATGACTGGTTGATGTAGGTGGCTGCTAGATGACTGGTTGGTATGGGGGCTAGATGACTGGTTAGTGTAGCTGGCTGCTAGATGACTGGTCGTTGTGGGTGCTAGATGACTGGTTCGTGTAGGTGGCTGCTAGATGACTGGTTGGTATGGGTGTTTGGTGTGGGTGCTTGATGACTGGTTGGTGTAGGTGGCTGCTAGATGACTGGTTGGTATGGGTGCTAGATGACTGGTTGGTGTAAGTGGCTGATAGATGACTGGTTGGTGTAGGTGGCTTCTTGATGACTGGTTGGAATGGCTGCTAGATGACTGGTTGGTATGGGTGCTAGATGACTGGTTGGTGTAAGTGGCTGATAGATGACTGGTTGGTGTAGGTGGCTTGTTGATGACTGGTTGGAATGGCTGCTAGATGACTGGTTGGTATGGGTGCTAGATGACTGGTTGGTATTGGTGCTAGATGACTGGTTGGTGTAGGTGGCTGCTAGATGACTGGTTGGTATGGGTGCTAGATGACTGGTTGGTGTGGGTGCTCGATGACTGGTTGGTGTAGGTGGCTGCTAGATGACTGGTTGTTGTAGGTGGCTGATAGATAACTGGTTGGTATGGCTGCTAGATGACTGGTTGGTATGGGGGCTAGATGACTGGTTAGTGTAGGTGGCTTCTTGATGACTGGTCATTGTGGGTGCTAGATGACTGGTTGGTATGGGTGTTTGGTGTGGGTGCTAGATGACTGGTTGGTGTTGGTGGCTGCTAGATGACTGGTTGGTATGGGTGCTAGATGACTGGTTGGTGTAAGTAGCTGCTAGATGACTGGTTGTTGTGGCTGATAGATGACTGGTTGGTGTAGTTGGCAGCTAGATGACTTGTTGATGTAGGTGGCTGCTAGATGACTGGTTGGTATGGGTGCTAGATGACTGGTTGGTATGGGGGCTAGATGACTGGTTAGTGTAGCTGGCTGCTAGATGACTGGTCATTGTGGGTGCTAGATGACTGGTTCGTGTAGGTGGCTGCTAGATGACTGGTTGGTATGGGTGTTTGGTGTGGGTGCTTGATGACTGGTTGGTGTAGGTGGCTGCTAGATGACTGGTTGGTATGGTTGCTAGATGACTGGTTGGTGTAAGTGGCTGCTCGATGACTGGTCGTTGTGGGTGCTAGATGACTGGTTGGTGTAGGTGGCTGCTAGATTACTGGTTGTTGTAGGTGGCTGATAGATGACTGGTTGGTGTAGGTGGCTTCTTGATGACTGGTTGGTATGGCTGCTAGATGACTGGTTGGTATGGGTGCTAGATGACTGGTTGGTATGGTGGCTAGATGACTGGTTAGTGTAGCTGGCTGCTAGATGACTGGTCGTTGTGGGTGCTAGATGACTGGTTCATGTCGGTGGCTGCTAGATGACTAGTTGGTATGGGTGTTTGGTGTGGGTGCTTGATGACTGGTTGGTGTAGGTGGCTGCTTGATGACTGTTTGGTGCAGGTGTCTTTTAGATGACTGGTTGGTGTGGGTTCTAGATGACTGGTCGGTGTAGGTAGTTGCTAGATGACTGGTGGGTGTGGGTGTTAGATGACTGGTTGGTTGGTGTGGGTGCGAGATGACTGGTTGGTATGGGGGCTAGATGACTGGTTGGTGTAGTTGGATGCAAGATGACTGGTTGGTATGGGGGCTAGATGACTGGTTAGTGTAGGTGGCTTCTCGATGACTGGTCATTGTGGGTGCTAGATGACTGGTTGGTATGGGTGTTTGGTGTGGGTGCTAGATGACTGGTTGGTGTTGGTGGCTGCTAGATGACTGGTTGGTATGGGTGCTAGATGACTGGTTGGTGTAGGTGGCTGCTAGATGACTGGTTGGTATGGGTGCTAGATGACTGGTTGGTATGGGGGCTAGATGACTGGTTAGTGTAGCTGGCTGCTAGATGACTGGTCGTTGTGGGTGCTAGATGACTGGTTCGTGTAGGTGGCTGCTAGATGACTGGTTGTATGGGTGTTTGGTGTGGGTGCTTGATGACTGGTTGGTGTAGGTGGCTGCTAGATGACTGGTTGGTATGGGTGCTAGATGACTGGTTGGTGTAAGTGGCTGCTCGATGACTGGTCGTTGTGGGTGCTAGATGACTGGTTGGTGTAGGTGGCTGCTAGATGACTGGTTGTTGTAGGTGGCTGATAGATGACTGGTTGGTGTAGGTGGCATCTTGATGACTGGTTGGTATGGCTGCTAGATGACTGGTTGGTATGGGTGCTAGATGACTGGTTGGTGTAGGTGGCTGCTAGATGACTGGTTGGTATGGGTGCTAGATGACTGGTTGGTATGGGTGCTAGATGACTGGTTGGTGTGGGTGCTCTATGACTGGTTGGTTGGTGTGGGTGCAAGGTGACTGGTTGGTAATGGTGCTAGATGACTGGTTAGTGTAAATGGCTGCTTGATGACTGGTTGGTTTGGGTTTTAGATGACTGGCTGCTTGGTGTAGGTGGCTGCTGGTTGACTGGTTGGTGTAGGTAGCTGCTAGATGACTGGTCGGTGTGGGTGCTAGATGACTGGTTTGTATAGGTGCTAGATGACTGGTTGGTGTAGGTGGCTGCTAGATGACTGGTTGGTATAGGTGCTAGGTGACTGGTTGGTGTAGGTGTTAGATGACTGGTTGTTGTGGCTGATAGATGACTGGTTGGTGTAGTTGGCAGCTAGATGACTTGTTGTGGCTGCTAGATGACTGGTTGGTATGGGTGCTAGATGACTGGTTGGTGTAAGTGGCTGATAGATGACTGGTTGGTGTAGGTGGCTTCTTGATGACTGGTTGGAATGGCTGCTAGATGACTGGTTGGTATGGGTGCTAGATGACTGGTTGGTGTAAGTGGCTGATAGATGACTGGTTGGTGTAGGTGGCTTGTTGATGACTGGTTGGAATGGCTGCTAGATGACTGGTTGGTATGGGTGCTAGATGACTGGTTGGTATTGGTGCTAGATGACTGGTTGGTGTAGGTGGCTGCTAGATGACTGGTTGGTATGGGTGCTAGATGACTGGTTGGTGTGGGTGCTCGATGACTGGTTGGTGTAGGTGGCTGCTAGATGACTGGTTGTTGTAGGTGGCTGATAGATAACTGGTTGGTATGGCTGCTAGATGACTGGTTGGTATGGGGGCTAGATGACTGGTTAGTGTAGGTGGCTTCTCGATGACTGGTCATTGTGGGTGCTAGATGACTGGTTGGTATGGGTGTTTGGTGTGGGTGCTAGATGACTGGTTGGTGTTGGTGGCTGCTAGATGACTGGTTGTTGTGGCTGATAGATGACTGGTTGGTGTAGTTGGCAGCTAGATGACTTGTTGATGTAGGTGGCTGCTAGATGACTGGTTGGTATGGGTGCTAGATGACTGGTTGGTATGGGGGCTAGATGACTGGTTAGTGTAGCTGGCTGCTAGATGACTGGTCGTTGTGGGTGCTAGATGACTGGTTCGTGTAGGTGGCTGCTAGATGACTGGTTGGTATGGGTGTTTGGTGTGGGTGCTTCAAATCAAATCAAATTTTATTTGTCACATACACATGGTTAGCAGATGTTAATGCGAGTGTAGCGAAATGCTTGTGCTTCTAGTTCCGACAATGCAGTGATAACCAACAAGTAATCTAACTAACAATTCCAAAACTACTGTCTTATACACAGTGTAAGGGGATAAGGAACATGTACATAAGGATATATGAATGAGTGATGGTACAGAGCAGCATACAGTAGATGGTATCGAGTACAGTATATACATATGAGATGAGTGTGTAGACAAAGTAAACAAAGTGGCATAGTTAAAGTGGCTAGTGATACATGTGTTACATAAGGATGCAGTCGATGATGTAGAGTACAGTATATACATATGCATATGAGATGAATAATGTAGGGTAAGTAACATTATATAAGGTAGCATTGTTTAAAGTGGCTAGTGATATATTTACATCATTTCCATCAATTCCCATTATTAAAATGGCTGGAGTTGGGTCAGTGTCAATGACAGTGTGTTGGCAGCAGCCACTCAATGTTAGTGGTGGCTATTTAACAGTCTGATGGCCTTGAGATAGAAGCTGTTTTTCAGTCTCTCGGTCCCAGCTTTGATGCACCTGTACTGACCTCGCCTTCTGGATGATAGCGGGGTGAACAGGCAGTGGTTCGGGTGGTTGATGTCCTTGATGATCTTTATGGCCTTCCTGTAACAACGGGTGGTGTAGGTGTCCTGGAGGGCAGGTAGTTTGCCCCCGGTGATGCGTTGTGCAGTCCTCACTACCCTCTGGAGAGCCTTACGGTTGAGGGCGGAGCAGTTGCCGTACCAGGCGGTGATACAGCCCGCCAGGATGCTCTCGATTGTGCATCTGTAGAAGTTTGTGAGTGCTTTTGGTGACAAGCCGAATTTTTCAGCCTCCTGAGGTTGAATAGGCGCTGCTGCGCCTTCTTCACGACGCTGTCAGTGTGAGTGGACCAATTCAGTTTGTCTGTGATGTGTATGCCGAGGAACTTAAAACTAGCTACCCTCTCCACTATTGTTCCATCGATGTGGATAGGGGGTGTTCCCTCTGCTGTTTCCTGAAGTCCACAATCATCTCCTTAGTTTTGTTGACGTTGAGTGTGAGGTTATTTTCCTGACACCACACTCCAAGGGCCCTCACCTCCTCCCTGTAGGCCGTCTCGTCGTTGTTGGTAATCAAGCCTACCACTGTTGTGTCGTCCGCAAACTTGATGATTGAGTTGGAGGCGTGCGTGGCCACGCAGTCGTGGGTGAACAGGGAGTACAGGAGAGGGCTCAGAACGCACCCTTGTGGGGCCCCGTGTTGAGGATCAGCGGGAGTGAGATGTTGTTGCCTACCCTCACCACCTGGGGGCGGCCCGTCAGGAAGTCCAGTACCCAGTTGCACAGGGCGGGGTCGAGACCCAGGGTCTCGAGCTTGATGACGAGCTTGGAGGGTACTATGGTGTTGAATGCCGAGCTGTAGTCGATGAACAGCATTCTCACATAGGTATTCCTCTTGTCCAGGTGGGTTAGGGCAGTGTGCAGTGTGGTTGAGATTGCATCGTCTGTGGACCTATTTGGGCGGTAAGCAAATTGGAGTGGGTCTAGGGTGTCAGGTAGGGTGGAGGTGATATGGTCCTTGACTAGTCTCTCAAAGCACTTCATGATGACGGAAGTGAGTGCTACGGGGCGGTAGTCGTTTAGCTCAGTTACCTTAGCTTTCTTGGGAACAGGAACAATGGTGGCCCTCTTGAAGCATGTGGGAACAGCAGACTGGTATAGGGATTGATTGAATATGTCCGTAAACACACCGGCCAGCTGGTCTGCGCATGCTCGGAGGGCGCGGCTGGGGATGCCGTCTGGGCCTGCAGCCTTGCGAGGGTTAACACGTTTAAATGTCTTACTCACCTCGGCTGCAGTGAAGGAGAGACTGCATGTTTCCGTTGCAGGCCGTGTCAGTGGCACTGTATTGTCCTCAAAGCGGGCAAAAGTTACTTAGTCTGCCTGGGAGCAAGACATCCTGGTCCGTGACTGGGCTGGATTTCATCTTGTAGTCCGTGATTGACTGTAGACCCTGCCACATGCCTCTTGTGTCTGAGCCATTGAATTGAGATTCCACTTTGTCTCTGTACTGACGCTTAGCTTGTTTGATAGCCTTACGGAGGGGAATAGCTGCACTGTTTGTATTCAGTCATGTTGCCAGACACCTTGCCCTGATTAAAAGCAGTGGTTCGCGCTTTTCAGTTTCACGCGAATGCTGCCATCAATCCACGGTTTCTGGTTAGGGAATGTTTTTATCGTTGCTATGGGAACGACATCTTCGACGCACGTTCTAATGAACTCGCACACCGAATCAGCGTATCTGCCAATATTCCCATCTGACGAATACGAAACATGTCCCAGTCCACGTGATGGAAGCAGTCTTGGAGTGTAGAGTCAGCTTGTTCTGACCAGCGTTGGACAGACCTCAGCGTGGGAGCCTCTTGTTTTAATTTCTGTCTGTAGGCAGGGATCAGCAAAATGGAGTCGTGGTCAGCTTTTCCGAAAGGGGGGCGGGCAGGGCTCTTGTATGCGCCATGTGGAAGTTAGAGTAACAATGATCCAAGGTTTTACCACCCCTGGTTGCGCAATCGATATGCTGATAAAATTTAGGGAGTCTTGTTTTCAGATTGGCTTTGTTAAAATCCCCAGCTACAATGAATGCAGCCTCCGGATAAATGTTTTCCAGTTTGCAAAGAGTTAAATAAAGTCTGCTCAGAGCCATCGATGTGTCTGCTTGGGGGGGATATATACGGCTGTGATTATAATCGAAGAGAATTCTCTTGGAAGATAATGCGGTCTACATTTGATTGTGAGGAATTCTAAATCAGGTGAACAGAAGGATTTGAGTTCCTGTATGTTTTCTTCATCACACCATGTCCCGTTAGTCATGAGGCATACG
>NW_025750963.1:0-17002 GCF_021184085.1 Oncorhynchus gorbuscha | reverse complement strand
AGAGCAGCTGTCTGTCTGCCATACTACAGTCCAACAGAGAGCGGTGGCAGCCAGCTGTCTGTCTGGCCACATACTACAGTTACAACAGAGAGAGGTGCAGGGACTGGCAGCCAGCTGTCTGTCTGGCCATACTACAGTTACAACAGAGAGGTGCAGGGACTACAAGCCCATACAGTTACAACAGAGAGGTGCAGGGACTGGCAGCCAGCTGTCTGTCTGGCCATACTACAGTTACAACAGAGAGAGGTGGGGACTGGCATACTGTCTGCCATACTAGTTACAACAGAGAGAGGTGCAGGGACTGTTACAACAGAGAGAGGTGCAGGGACTGGCAGCCAGCTGTCTGTCTGGCCATACAGTTACACCAGTGCAGGGACTGGCACGGTGGTCTGTCTGGCCATACAGACAACAGAGAGGTGCAGGGACTGACAGCCAGCTGTCTGTCTGGCCATACTACAGTTACAACAGAGAGGGTGCAGGGACTGACAGCCAGCTGTCTGTCTGGCCATACTACAGTTAACAGAGAGGGTGCAACAGAGAGTTAGGTGCAGGGACTGACAGCCAGCTGACTGTCTGGCCATACTACAGTTACAACAGAGAGGTGCAGGGACTGACAGGGACTGTCTGGCATACTAGCCAGCTGTCTGTCTGGCCATACCACAGTTACAACAGAGAGAGGTGACAGGTCTGACTTTACAACAGACAGCTGGCAGCCAGCTGTCTGTCTGCCATACTACAGTTACAACAGAGCAGACTGGTGTGTCTGCAGGACTGCACAGCCTGACTGTCTGGCTATGCTGTCAACAGAGAGGTGGGGACTGGCAATCTGATATGCATACTACAGAGAGCGGTTACAACAGAGAGAGGTGCAGGACAGCCAGCTGTCTGTCTGCCACAGTTACAACAGTGGTGACTGTCTGGGCCATACTACAGTTACAACAGAGAGAGGGTGCAGGGACTGACCTTGACAGCCAGCTGTCTGTCTGCCATACTACAGTTACAACAGAGAGCGGTGTAGGGACTGACAGCCAGCTGTCTGTCTGGCCACTACTACAGTTACAGCAGAGAGGTGCAGGGACTGGCGGCCAGCTGTCTGTCTGCCATACCACAGTTACACCAGAGAGGGTGCAGGGACTGGCAGCCGGTGGTCTGTCTGGCCATACCACAGTTACAACAGAGAGAGGTGCAGGGACTGACAGCCAGCTGTCTGTCTGTGGCCATACCACAGTTACAACAGGGAGTGCAGGGACTGACGTGGCTGTCTGTCTGGCCTTATACAGTTACAACAGAGAGGGGTGCAGGGACTGGCAGCCAGCTGTCTGTCTGGCCATACTACAGTTACACAACAGAAGTGCAGGGACTGACAGCCAGCTGACTGTCTGGCCATACTACAGATACAACAGAGAGGTGCAGGGACTGACAGCCAGCTGACTGTCTGGCCATACTACAGTTACAACAGAGAGAGGTGCGAGGGACTGACAGCCAGCTGACTGTCTGGCCATACAGTTACAACAGAGAGGTGCAGGGACTGACAATAGCTGACTGTCTGGCCATACTACAGTTACAACAGAGAGAGGTGCAGGGACTGGCAGCCAGCTGTCTGTCTGGCCATACTACAGTTACAACAGAGAGAGGTGCAGGGACTGACAGCCAGCTGACTGTCTGGCCATACTACAGTTACAACAGAGAGAGGTGCAGGGACTGACAGCCAGCTGTCTGTCTGGCCATACTACAGTTACAACAGAGAGAGGTGCAGGGACTGACAGCCAGCTGACTGTCTGGCCATACTACAGTTACAACAGAGAGAGGTGCAGGGACTGACAGCCAGCTGACTGTCTGCCATACTACAGTTACAACAGAGAGAAGTGCAGGGACTGGCAGCCAGCTGACTGTCTGGCCATACTACAGTTACAACAGAGAGAGGTGCAGGGACTGGCAGCCAGCTGTCTGTCTGCCATACTACAGTTACAACAGAGAGCGGTGCAGGGACTGACTACTAGAAGAGAATGATTAATATCTGGGTCTGAATTGTTTTTCAGAATGACACAGTTTCTATTTGATGCAAAACACAGAAACATAGATGATAAAAAAAAGTAAAAACTAAAACTGAGACAGAAACCAAACAAATCATTGAAACTACTGAGCAGAAATCAACACTGCAGTGTTTAATTATTTACATGTTCTGCATATTCAGCATAATAATTCAGAGTAATACAGGGAGAATTGTAATGACAAAATGTGCTTGAAGTGAATTATGTATAGTAAAATATTTTTTGTATAACAAATGAACAAACACATTAAGACTCTTTTTACATTTTGATTTGCTATCTGATTCAATTAGTGAAAGAATGTCATCTTCAGAATAAGTTCTGTTTCTACTGAGTACACTTAGAAAAAGGCTTACAAATGGGTTCAGCCGTCCTCATAGGAGAACTCTTTTGGTTCCAGGTTTAACAAGTTTGGATTTCATGTAGAACCCTCTGTAGAAAGGGATCTACATGGAACTGAAAAGGGCTCTACGTGGAACTGAAAAAGGCTCTACGTGGAACTGGGAAGGGCTCTAAATGGAACTGGAAAGGACTCTAAATGGAACTGGAAAGGGCTCTAAATGGAACTGGAAAGGGTTCTGAATGGAACTGGAAAGGATTCTAAATGGAACTGGAAAGGGTTCTGAATGGAACTGGAAAGGGTTCTAAATGGAACTGGAAAGGACTCTAAATGGAACTGGAAAGGGTTCTGAATGGAACTGGAAAGGGTTCTGAATGGAACTGGGAAGGGTTCTGAATGGAACTGGAAAGGGTTCTGAATGGAACTGGAAAGGGTTCTTAATGGAACTGGAAAGGGTTCTGAATGGAACTGGAAAGGACTCTACATGGAACTGGAAAGGACTCTAAAGGGACCTGGAAAGGGCTCTACATGGAACTGGAATCTCCCTATCTACTTATCTTACGCCTCCTATCTCCCTTCTTTATGCCTTCTATCTCCCGGCTTCTATCTCCCTGTTTCTATCTCTCTGCCTTCTATCTCCATGCCTTTTATCTCCCTGTCTCCTCTCCCTGCCATCTATGTCCCTGCCTAATGTATTCTATCTCCATGCCTTGTGCCTTCTATCGCCCTGCCTCCCGCTTTCTATCTCCCTGCCTCCTGCAGGTAGCCATGTGGTTAGAGCGTTGGGCCAGTAACCGAACAAATCCCCAAGCTGACAAGGTAAAAATCTGTCATTCTGCCCCTGAGGACTTCCGGCGCCGACAGAGATGGCCGCCTCGCTTCGCTTTCCTAGGAAACTATGCAGTTTTTTGTTTTTTTACATGTTATTTCTTACAGTGGTACCCCAGGTCATCTTGGGTTTCATTACATACAGTCGAGAAGAACTACTGAACATAAGAGCAGCGTCAACTCACCATCAGCACGACCAAGAATATGACTTTCGCGAAGCGGATCCTGTGTTCTGCCTTTCACCCAGGACAACGGAATGGATCCCAGCTGGTGACCCAAAAAAACGACTTCGTAAAAGGGGAAACGGAGCGGTCTTCTGGTCAGACTCCGGAGATGGGCACATCGTGCACCACTCCCTAGCAGTCCTCTCGCCAATGTCCAGTCTCTAGACAACAAGGTTGATGAAATCTGAGCAAGGGCAGCATTCCAGAGGGACATCAGAGACTGTAACGTTCTTTGCTTCACGGAAACATGGCTCACTGGAGAGACGCTATCGGAGTCGGTGCAGCCAACTGGTTTCTCCACGCATCGCGCAGACAGAAACAAACATCTTTCTGGTAAGAGGGGCGGGGCATATGCTTCATGGTTAACGTGACGTGGTGTGATCATAACAACATACAGGTACTCAAGTCCTTCTGTTCACCTGATTTAGAATTCCTCACAATCAAATGTCGATCGCATTATCTACCAAGGGAATTCTCTTCGATTATAATCACAGCCGTATATATACCCCCCCCCAAGCAGACACATCGATGGCTCTGAACGAACTTTATTTGACTCTTTGCAAACTGGAATCCATTTATCCGGAGGCTGCATTCATTGTAGCTGGGGATTTTAACAAGGCTAATCTGAAAACAAGACTCCCTAAATTTTTATCAGCATATCGATTGCGCAACTAGGGCTGGAAAAACCTTGGATCACTGCTATTCTAACTTCCGCGACGCATATAAGGCCCTGCCCCGCCCTCCTTTCGGAAAAGCGGACCACGACTCCATTTTGTTGATCCCTGCCAACAGACAGAAACTAAAACAAGAAGCTCAAGCGCTGAGGTCTGTTCAACGCTGATCCGACCAATCTGATTCCACACTCCAAGACTGCTTCCATCATGTGGACTGGGATATGTTTCGTATTGCGTCAGACAACAACATTGACGAATACGCTGATTCGGTGAGCGAGTTCATTAGAACGTGCGTTGAAGATGTCGTTCCCATAGCAACGATTAAAACATTCCCAAACCAGAAACCTTGGATTGATGGCAGCATTCGCGTGAAACTGAAAGCCCGAACCACTGCTTTTAATCAGGGCAAGGTGACCAGAAACATGACCGAATACAAACAGTGTAACTATTCCCCCCGCAAGGCAATCAAAGAAGCTAAGCGTCAGTATAGAGACAAAGTAGAATCTCAATTCAACGGCTCAGACACAAGAGGTATGTGGCAGGGTCTACAGTCAATCACGGATTACAAAAGAAAACCAGCCCCATCACGGACCAGGATGTCTTGCTCCCAGGCAGACTAAATAACTTTTTGCCCGCTTTGAGGACAATAGAGTGCCACTGACACGGCCCGCAACTAAAACATGCGGACTCTCCTTCACTGCAGCCGACGTGAGGAAAACATTTAAACATGTCAACCCTCGCAAGGCTGCAGGCCCAGACGGCATCCCCAGCCGCGCTCTCAGAGCATGCGCAGACCAGCTGGCTGGTGTGTTTACGGACATATTCAATCAATCCCTATTCCATTCTCTTGTTCCCACATGCTTCAAGAGGGCCACCATTGTTCCTGTTCCCAAGAAAGCTAAGGTAACTGAGCCAAATGACTACCGCCCCGTAGCACTCACTTCCGTCATCATGAAGTGCTTTGAGATACTAGTCAAAGACCATATCACCTCCATCCTACCTGACACACTAGACCCACTCCAATTTGCTTACCGCCCAAATAGGTCCACAGACGATGCAATCTCAACCACACTGCACACTGCCCTAACCCATCTGGACAAGAGGAATACCTATGTGAGAATGCTGTTCATCGACTACAGCTCGGCATTTAACACCATAGTGCCCTCCAAGCTGGGTCTTGACCCCGCGCTGTGCAACTGGGTACTGGACTTCCTGACGGGCCGCCCCCAGGTGGTGAGGGTAGGCAACAACATTTCCACCCCGCTGATCCTCAACACTGGGGCCCCACAAGGGTGCGTTCTGAGCCCTCGCCTGTACTCCCTGTTCACCCACGACTGCGTGGCCACGCACGCCTCCAACTCAATCATCGAGTTTGCGGACGACACAATAGTGGTAGGCTTGATTACCAACAACGACGAGACGGCCTACAGGGAGGAGGTGAGGGCCCTCGGAGTGTGGTGTCAGGAAAATAACCTCACACTCAACATCAACAAAACTAAGGAGATGATTGTGGACTTCAGGAAACAGCAGAGGGAACACCCCCCTATCCACATTGATGGAACAGTAGTGGAGAGGGTAGTAAGTTTTAAGTTCCTCGGCATACACATCACAGACAAACTGAATTGGTCCACCCACACAGACAGCATCGTGAAGAAGGCGCAACAGCGTCTCTTCAACCTCAGGGGGCTGAAGAAATTCGGCTTGTCACCAAAAGCACTCACAAACTTCTACAGATGCACAATCGAGAGCATCCTGTCGGGCTGTATCACCGCCTGGTACGGCAACTGCTCCGCCCACAACCGTAAGGCTCTCCAGAGGGTAGTGAGGTCTGCACAACGCATCACCAGGGGCAAACTACACTGCCCTTCAGGACACCTACATCACCCAATGTCACAGGAAGGCCATAAAGATCATCAAGGACAACAACCACCCGAGCCACTGCCTGTTCACCCCGCTATCATCCAGAAGGCGAGGTCAGTACAGGTGCATCAAAGCTGGGACCGAGAGACTGAAAAACAGCTTCTATCTCAAGGCCATCAGACTGTTAAACAGCCACCACTAACATTGAGTGTCTGGTGCCAACACACTGACTCAACTCCAGCCACTTTAATAATGGGAATTGATGGGAAATGATGTAAAATATATCACTAGCCACTTTAAACAATGCTACCTAATATAATGTTTACATACCCTACATTATTTATCTCATATGTATATGTATCACTAGCCACTTTAACTATGCCACTTTGTTTACATACTCATCTCATATGTATATACTGTACTCGATACCATCTACTGTATCTTGCCTATGCCGCTCTGTACCATCACCCATTCATATATCTTTATGTACATATTCTTTATCCCCTTACACTTGTGTCTATAAGGTAGTAGTTTTGGAATTGTTAGCTAGATTACTTGTTGGTTATTACTGCATTGTCGGAACTAGAAGCACAAGCATTTCGCTACACTCGCATTAACATCTGCTAACCATGTGTATGTGACAAATACAATTTGATTTGATTTGAACAAGGCAGTTAACCCACTGTAGGCCGTCATTGGAAATACGAATTTGTTACTTGCCTAGTTAAATAAAATATATAATAGTTTTATTTTATTTTTTTATCTCCCTTCGATCTCCTTGGCTCCTGCCTTCTATCTCCCTGGCTCCTGCTTTCTATCTCCTTGGCTCCTGCTTTCTATCTCCCTGGCTCCTGCTTTCTATCTCCCTGGCTCCTGCTTTCTATCTCCCTGGCTCCTGCTTTCTATCTCCCTGGCTCCTGCTTTCTATCTCCTTGGCTCCTTCTTTCTATCTCCCTGGCTACTGCTTTCTATCTCCCTGGCTCCTGCTTTCTATCTCCCTGGCTCCTGCTTTCTATCTCCTTGGCTCCTGCTTTCTATCTCCTTGGCTCCTGCTTTCTATCTCCCTGCCTCCTGCTTTCTATCTCCTTGGCTCCTGCTTTCTATCTCCCTGGCTCCTGCTTTCTATCTCCCTGCCTCCTGCTTTCTATCTCCTTGGCTCCTGCTTTCTATCTCCCTGGCTCCTGCTTTCTATCTCCTTGGCTCCTGCTTTCTATCTGCCTGGCTCCTGCCTTCTATCTCCCTGGCTCCTGCTTTCTATCTCCTTGGCTCCTTCTTTCTATCTCCCTGGCTCCTGCTTTCTATCTCCCTGGCTCCTGCTTTCTATCTCCCTGGCTCCTGCTTTCTATCTCCTTGGCTCCTTCTTTCTATCTCCCTGGCTACTGCCTTCTATCTCCCTGCCTCCTGCTTTCTATCTCCCTGGCTCCTTTCTATCTCCTTGGCTCCTGCTTTCTATCTCCCTGGCTCCTGCTTTCTATCTCCCTGCCTCCATCTCCCAAACACATGCCTTCCATCTCCATGCCTCTTGCCTCGTTCTCCCTGCCTCTTGCCTCCATCTCCATGCCTCCTGCCTTCACACTCCCTGCCTCCTGGCTTCTATCACTTTGTGTGAATCCTGATTGTGTCAGCAGTGAGTCAGCCTGTCTATCCTATCTCAGTTCTCCTTGCCTCCTGCCTCCAGCCTGAAGATCAGTAAAGGAATGCTGAGCTAGGGGCCATGTCCTTGGTGGCCTTGAGGTACGAGGCAGCTCCACAGGAAATCACTTTTGATGCTCCTCTGCAGTTAAGCAGATCGCACACTCAAAACACTAATTGGGGATAAAATCAAGGCAATGCTGATAAGGATAATAAAACTCCCACTGAGAACAAGAGCGACGCACCGCTAAGATCAATGGCTGATATTAGCAGGTAGCCTCTAATAGTTTTTAAATACCCATCAAAATGGACAAAGCCTCTTAGCAGAGTGTAAATGGGCAGCTGTTCTGTTACGTCAGCCAGTCAGCCAGCCAGTCAGTCAGTCAGTCAGCCAGCTAGTCAGTTAGCCAGTCAGTCAGCCAGCTAGTCAGTCAGCCAGTCAGCCAGTCAGTCAGCCAGCCAGTCAGTCAGCCAGTCAGCCAGTCAGCCAGTCAGCCAGCCAGTCAGCCAGTCAGTCAGCCAGTCAGCCAGTCAGTCAGCCAGTCAGCCAGCCAGCCAGCCAGTCAGCCAGCCAGCCAGCCCATAAGCCCGTGAGTCAGTCAGCCAGCCAGTCAGTCAGTCAGTTTGCCAGCCAGCCAGTCAGTCAGTCAGTCAGTCAGTCAGGTGTCACCAAGCATCAGGTTCTATTAGCTGTAGTTAACATCATGTGAGAGGAGGAGAGTCAGCCAGTCAGTCAGTCAGCCAGCTAGTCAGTTAGCCGGTCAGTCAGCCAGCTAGTCAGTCAGCCAGTCAGTCAGCCAGCCAGCCTGTCAGTCAGTCATCCAGCCAGTCAGCCAGCCAGTCAGTCATCCAGCCAGTCAGTCATCCAGCCAGCCAGCCAGCCAGCCAGTCAGCCAGCCAGCCAGTCAGCCAGTCAGTCAGCCAGCCCGTCAGCCAGCCAGTCAGTTTGCCAGCCAGCCAGTCAGTCAGTCAGTCAGTCAGTCAGTCAGTCAGGTGTCACCAAGCATCAGGTTCTATTAGCTGTAGTTAACATCATGTGAGAGGAGGAGAGTCAGCCAGCCAGCCAGTCAGTCAGTCAGTCAGTCAGGTGTCACCAAGCATCAGGTTCTATTAGCTGTAGTTAACATCATGTGAGAGGAGGAGAGTCAGCCAGTCAGCCAGTCAGCAAGCCAGTCAGCCAGCTAGTCAGTCAGTCAGGTGTCACATGTCCATTTCCATTTACATTTAAGTCATTTAGCAGACGCTCTTATCCAGAGCGACTAAAGCATCAGGTTCTATTAGCTGTAGTTAACATCATGCGAGAGGAGGAGAGTCAGCCAGCCAGCTAGTCAGTCAGTCAGTCAGTCAGTCAGTCAGTCAGTCAGTCAGTCAGTCAGCCAGTCAGGTGTCACCAAGCATCAGTTTCTATTAGCTGTAGTTAATATCATGTCAGAGGAGGAGAGTCAGTCAGCCAGCCAGTCAGCCAGTCAGTCAGTCAGTCAGTCAGTCAGTCAGGTGTCACCAAGCATCAGGTTCTATTAGCTGTAGTTAACATCATGTGAGAGGAGGAGAGCCAGCCAGTCAGCCAGCCAGCCAGCCAGCCAGCCAGCCAGTCAGTCAGCCAGTCAGTCAGTCAGTCAGGTGTCACCAAGCATCAGGTTCTATTAGCTGTAGTTAACATAATGTGAGAGGAGGAGAGTCAGTCAGCCAGCCAGCCAGTCAGCCAGCCAGTCAGTCAGTCAGTCAGTCAGTCAGTCAGCTAGTCAGTCAGTCAGGTGTCACCAAGCATCAGGTTCTATTAGCTGTAGTTAACATCATGTGAGAGGAGGAGAGTCAGCAGTCAGCCAGTCAGCCAGCCAGTCAGTCAGTCAGTCAGCCAGTCAGCCAGTCAGGTGTCACCAAGCATCAGGTTCTATTAGCTGTGAGTTAACATCATGTGAGAGGAGGAGAGTCAGCCAGTCAGCCAGTCAGCCAGCCAGTCAGCCAGCCAGCCAGTCAGTCAGCCAGTCAGCCAGTCAGCCAGCCAGCCAGTCAGTCAGTCAGTCAGCCAGTCAGCCAGTCAGGTGTCACCAAGCATCAGGTTCTATTAGCTGTAGTTAACATCATGTGAGAGGAGGAGAGTCAGCCAGTCAGCCAGTCAGCCAGCCAGTCAGTCAGTCAGTCAGCCAGTCAGCCAGTCAGGTGTCACCAAGCATCAGGTTCTATTAGCTGTAGTTAACATCATGTGAGAGGAGGAGAGTCAGCCAGTCAGCCAGTCAGCCAGCCAGTCAGCCAGCCAGCCAGTCAGTCAGCCAGTCAGCCAGTCAGCCAGCCAGCCAGTCAGTCAGTCAGTCAGCCAGTCAGCCAGTCAGGTGTCACCAAGCATCAGGTTCTATTAGCTGTAGTTAACATCATGTGAGAGGAGGAGAGTCAGCCAGTCAGCCAGTCAGCCAGCCAGTCAGTCAGTCAGTCAGCCAGTCAGCCAGTCAGGTGTCACCAAGCATCAGGTTCTATTAGCTGTAGTTAACATCATGTGAGAGGAGGAGAGTCAGCCAGTCAGCCAGTCAGCCAGCCAGTCAGCCAGCCAGCCAGTCAGTCAGCCAGTCAGCCAGTCAGCCAGCCAGCCAGTCAGTCAGTCAGTCAGCCAGTCAGCCAGTCAGCCAGTCAGCCAGTCAGTCAGCCAGCCAGTCAGCCAGTCAGCCAGCCAGTCAGTCAGTCAGCCAGTCAGCCAGTCAGGTGTCACCAAGCATCAGGTTCTATTAGCTGTAGTTAACATCATGTGAGAGGAGGAGAGTCAGCCAGTCAGCCAGCCAGTCAGTCAGTCAGCCAGTCAGTCAGTCAGGTGTCACCAAGCATCAGGTTCTATTAGCTGTAGTTAACATCATGTGAGAGGAGGAGATAACCTACTGTGAAACGACAAGAATAAATGTGTACCAATACAGCAAAGCTATTACTGTTCCCCTCAGGCAAATTCCTTTCCCTTGCTTCAAGCCCGAGCATTGTGTTTTATTACCTCCATTGATAAGTCTCTTAAGTACCTGGGGAATTAAAATATTCAGGCTCGTCATTCATCAGTGTCTGTTCTAAGTTTCATGCAGGGTACATCATTATAGCAGCCTTTAAATTGAGTCTAGAAGAAAGATGGGTTCAAGTGCAAATAATTTCAGATTACCACAACAAAGACAATCAATTCTCAACGAGCTAGCCAGCAAAAATGCTTTCCAGAGGGCCCAAGGTCCCTGAGTTCCCTACCTCCCTATCAAACATCTCCAGTGAAGAGAAAGACCTTTCTACTCCAACAACACTAATGATCTGAGAGAACAGAGTAGAACCATGCCTACCTGCTCCCCGTCCACCGCCTACTCTCCTCCCATCATCTTGTCTCTCAGAAGTCCCTCATTAACAGTCCTGCTGTTTCCGCAGAGTCTAACAAAGTCTAGTAGATTCATTATCACCCCTGTAATCAGGCTGGACTTAAGAACAGGTCACTCTGGCCTGGCAGCCTGGCAGCAGGTGAAGAAGACAAGGTCATCAAGCAAACTGAAGAGGAGCCTTTTATCGTTTATTTCTGCAACTCTGTTTAAACTCCACCTGACAGTCACAACCTGACAGTCACAACTGAGTTTGAAAGGAGCCACTGTTTTAACTCTCAAAATGACAGTCACAACTGGGTTTAGAAGGAGAGGGTCTCTGTTTAAACTTCCAAACTGACAGTCACAACTGGGTTCAGAAGGAGAGGCTCTGTTTAAACTCTGGGATGAAATGGGATGAAAGGGAGAGGCAAGAGGTAGTTAAAAAGAGGGAAAAAGAGGTTGGTATAGTAGGGTCAGGAAGAGGTTGGTATAGTAGGGTCAGTTGGGTATAGTAGGGTCAGGAAGAGAGTTGGTATAGTAGGGTCAGGCTGGTATAGAAGGGTTAGGTTGGCATTGTACTATCAGGTTGGCATTATAGTGTCAGGGGTGGTATAGTAGGGTCAGGAAGAGGTTGGTATAGTAGGATCAGGTGGTATAGAAGGGTAGGGGCTGGTATAGTAGTATCAGGGTGGTATAGTAGGGTCAGGAAGAGGTTGGTATAGTAGGGTCAGGGGTGGTATAGAAGGGTAGGGTTGGTATAGTAGCATCAGGGTGGTATAGTAGGGTCAGGAAGAGGTTGGCATAGTAGGGTCAGGGTGGCATAGAAGGGTAGGGCTGGCATAGTAGCACTAGGTGGCATAGCAGGGTCAAGAAGAGGTTGGTATAGAAGGATTAGGTTGGTAAGTAGTAGTCAGGAAGAGGTTGCAAGTAGGCCAGGTTGGTATAGAAGGGTAGGGTTGGTATAGTAGCATCAGGTGGCATAGTAGGTCAGGAAGAGGCTGGTATAGAATGACTAGGCTGGTATAGCAGAAAGTCAGGGAAGAGGTTATGTGCTAGGCCAGGCTGGTATAGAAGGTCAGGAAGAGGTCATTACAGTGATAATTGTGAAGAGGTTGGTATAGCAGCATCAGGTATGGTAGCTGGGCTAGGGCTGGCATACAGTAGCATCAGGCGGCATAGCAGGGTCAGGAACAGGCTGGCATAGCAGGGCCGGGTGGCATTGCACATCAGGCTGGCATAGCAGTATAGTCAAGAGTATCAGGAAGAGGCTGGTATAGCATGGTCAGGAAGAGGCTATATAGAGTCAGGGTGGCATAGCATGGTTAGGCTGGTATAGTAGCATCAGGGTGGTATAGTAGGTGGAACAGGCTGGTATAGTAAAAAGGGTTAGGTTGGTATTGTACTATCAGGTTGGTATTATACTGTCAGGGTGGTATAGTAGGGTCAGGAATAGGTTGGTATAGTAGGGTCAGGTTGGTATAGAAGGGTTAGGTTGGTATAATAGGGTCCGGGTGGTATAGAAGGGGTTAGGAAGAGGTTAGTATAAGTAGGAGTCAGAAAGAAGGTTGGTATAAAAGGATTAGGATTAGTATAGTAGTGTCGAAAGAGGATTGGTATAAGAAGGTTAAGGTTGGTATAGTAGTATCAAGAATTGGTATAGTAGGGTCAAGAATAGGTTGGTATGGAGGATTGAGTTGGTATATTAGTGTCAGAAGGTTAGTAAAGTAGGGCCAGGTTGGTATCGAAGGAGTTAGGTTGGTATAGTAAAGATCAGGAGTGGTATAACCAAGGTCGAAATTAGGAGGTTGGAATAGTAGTCCGAATTGGTATTATGTGCTAAGAATCTGTATAGTAGTATCAGGTTGGTATAAGTGAGTCAGGTGGTATAGAAAGGTTAGGTTGGTATTGTACTATCAGTTGGTATTATACTGTCAGGGTGGTATAGTAGGGTCAGGTGGTATAGAAGGGTTAGGTTGGTATAGTAGTATCAGGTGGTATAGTAGGGTCAGGAATAGGTTGGTATAGTAGGTCAGGGTGGTATAGAAGGGTTAGGTTGGTATAGTAGTATCAGGGGTGGTATAGTAGGGTCAGGAAGAGGTTTGTATAGTAGGGTCAGAAAGAGGTTGGTATAGTAGGTCAGATTGGTATAGTAGGGGTCAAGTTGGTATTGTAGGGTCAGGGTGGTATAGAAGGGTAGGGTTGGTATAGTAGTATCAGGGTGGTATAGTAGGGTCAGGAAGAGGTTGGTATAGTAGGGTCAGTGTTATAGAAGGTAGGGGTTGGTATAGTAGTATCAGGTGGTATAGTAGGGTCAGGAAGAGGTTGGTATAGTAGGGTCAGAAGAGTTGGTATAGAAGGATTAGGTTGGTATAGTAGTGTCAGGAAGAGGTTGGTAAAGTAGGGCCAGGTTGGTATAGAAGGGTTAGGTTGGTATAGTAGTATCAGGGTGGTATAGCAGGGTCAGGAAGAGGTTGGTATAGTAGGGTCAGGAAGAGGTTGGTATAGTAGGGTCGGGAAGAGGGTGTATAGTAGGGTCAGGGTGGTATAGAAGGGTAGAGTTGGTATAGTAGTATCAGGGTATAGTAGGGTCAGGAAGAGGTTGGTATAGTAGGGTCAGGGTATAGAAGGGTAGGGTTGGTATAGTAGTATCAGGGTGGTATAGTAGGGTCAGGAAGAGGTTGGTATAGAAGGATTAGGGGTTGGTATAGTAGTAGAGTCAGAAAGAGGTTGTGTGTAGGGCCAGGTTGGTATAGAAGGGTTAGGTTGGTATAGTAGTATCAGGGTGGTATAGTAGGGTCAGGAAGAGGTTGCTATAGGAGGGTTAGGAAGAAAGAGTTGGTATAGTAGTATCAGGGTGGTATAGAAGGGTTAGGTTGGTATAGTAGTATCAGGGGTGGTATAGTAGGGTCAGGAAGAGGTTGCTATAGGAGGGTCAGGAAGAGGTTGCTATAGGAGGGTCAAAGAGGCTGCTATAGGAGGTCAGGAAGAGGCTGGTATAGTAGTATCAGGTGGTATAGAATGGTTAGTTGGTATAATAGTATCAGGGTGGTATAGTAGGTCAGGAAGAGGTTGTATAGTAGGGTCTGGGTGGTATAGAAGGGTTAGGGTTGGTATTGTACTATCAGGTTGGTATTATACCGTCAGGTGGTATAGTAGGGTCTGGAAGAGGTTGGTATAGTAGGGTCAGGTTGGTATAGAAGGGTTAGGGTTGGTATAATAGTATCAGGGTGGTATAGTAGGGTCATGAATAGGTTGGTATAGTAGGGTCTGGGTGGTATAGAAGGGTTAGGTTGGTATAGTAGTATCAGGTGGTATAGCAGAGTCAGGAAGAGGTTGGTATAGTAGGTCAGGAAGAGGTCTATAAGAAGGATGATAGTAGGTCAGGAAGAGGTTGGTATAGAAGGATTATAATGTTGGTATAGTAGTGTCAGGAAGAGGTTGGTATAGGAAGGGTAGGGTTGGTATAGTGTATCAGGTTGGTATAGTAGAGTCAGGAAGAGGTTTGCATAGTAGGGTCAGAAAGAGGTAGTATAGTAGGGTCAGGTTGGTATAGAAGTATCAGGTGGTATAGTAGGGTCAGGAAAGTTGGTATTGTAGGGTCAGGGTGGTATAGAAGATAGGTTGGTATAGTAGTATCAAGGGTGGTATAGTAGTGTCAGGAAGAGGTTGTGTAGTAGGTCAGGTGTTATAGAAGGGTAGGGTTGGTATAGTAGTATCAGGGTGGTATAGTAGGGTCAGGAAGAGGTTGGTATAGCAGGGTCGGGAAGAGGTTGCATAGTAGGTCAGAAGAGGTTGGTATAGAAGGATTAGGTTGGTATAGTAGTGTCAGGAAGAGGTTGGTAAAGTAGGGCCAGGTTGGTATAGAAGGGTTAGGTTGGTATAGTAGTATCAGGGTGGTATAGCAGGGTCAGGAAGAGGTTGGTATAGGAGGGTCAGGAAGAGGTTGGATAGGAGGGTCAGGAAGAGGTTGGTATAGTAGGGTCGGAAGAGGGTGGTATAGTAGGGTCAGGGTGGTATAGAAGGTTAGGGTTGGTATAGCGTCAGGGTGGTATATAGTAGGGTCAGGAAGAGGTTGGTATAGTAGGGTCAGGTACAGAAGGGCAGGGTTGGCATAGTAGTATCAGGTGGTATAGTAGGGTCAGGAAGAGGTTGGTATAGAAGCATTAGGTTGGTATAGTAGTGTCAGAAAGAGGTTGGTAAAGTAGGGCCAGGTTGGTATAGAAGGGTTAGGGTTAGTATAGTAGTATCAGGGTGGTATAGTAGGGTCAGGAAGAGGTTGCTATAGGAGGGTCAGGAAGAGGTTGGTATAGTAGTATCAGGTGGTATAGAAGGGTTAGGTTGGTATAGTAGTAGTATCAGGGGTGGTATAGTAGGGTCAGGAAGAGGTTGCTATAGGAGGGTCAGGAAGAGGTTGGTATAGAAGGGTTAGGTGGTATAGAAGGGTTAGGTTGGTATAATAGTATCAGGGTGGTACTAGTAGGGTCAGGAATAGGTTGGTATAAGTAGGGTCTGGGTGGTATAGAAGGGTTAGGTTAGTATTGTACTATCAGGTTGGTATTATACTGTCAGGTGGTATAGTAGAGGTCAGGAAGAGGTTGGTATAGTAGGTCAGGTTGGTATAGAAGGGTTAGGGGTTGGTATTGTACTATCAGGTTGGTATTATACTGTCAGGGTGGTATAGTAGGGCCCAGGAAGAGGTTGGTATAGTAGGGTCAGGGTGGTATAATATAATATAATAATAATAATATATGCCATTTAGCAGACGCTTTTATCCAAAGCGACTTACAGTCATGTGTGCATACATTCTACGTATAGAAGGTTAGGTTGGTATAGTAGTATCAGGGTGGTATAGTAGAGTCAGGAAGAGGTTGGTATAGTAGGGTCAGGAAGAGGGTTGGTATAGTAGGGTCAGGAAGAGGTTGGTATAGTAGGGTCAGGAAGAGGTTCGTATAGTAGGTCAGGAAGAGGTTGGTACAGAAGGATTAGGTTGGTATAGTAGTGTCAGGGGAAGAGGTTGATATAGTAGGATCAGGTTGGTAAAATAGGGGCACGTTGGTATAGTAGGGTCAGGTTGGTATAGTAGGGTCAGGTTGGTATAGTAGGTCAGGGTGGTATAGTAGAGTCAGGTTGGTATAATGAGGTCAAGTTGGTATAATAGGGTCAGGTTGGAATAGTAGGGTCAGGTTGGTATGAGTAGAGTCAGGTTGGTTTTGTAAGGGTCAGGTTGGTATAGTAGGGTCAGGTTGGTATAGTAAGGGTCAGGTTGTATAGTAGGTCATATTGGTATTATTGGGTCAGTTTGGTATAATAGGGTCAGGTTGGTATATATAGGGTCAGGTTGGTATTATTGGGTCAGATTTAGTATGACAAGGTCAGTTGGTATTCGTCAGGTTTGTGCAGGTCAGGTTGGTATAGTATAAGGTCGGAGTTGGTATTATTGGGATCGATTGGTATAGTAGGGGTCAGGTTGGTATAAGAGGTCAGGTTGGTATAGTAGGATCAGGTTGGTAAAACAGGGCACGTTGGTACAGTGAGGTCACCTTGGTATATGAGGTCAGGGTTGGTATAATAGAGGGTCAGGTTGGTATAGTAGGATCAGGTTGGTAAACACAGAGCACTTTGAGGTATAGTAGGCTCTGTTTAGTGGTGGAAGTGTCAGGTTGGTATAGTAAGGTCTGTTTGGAATAGTAGGGTCAGGTTGGTATAGTAGGGTCAGGTTGGTAATGTAGGGTCAGGTTGGTATAGTGGTATCAGGGTGGTATAGTAGGGTCAGAAGAGGTTGGTATAGTAGGGTCAGGTGGTATAGAAGGGTTAGGTGGTATAGTAGGTTCCAGGTTTGTAAAATAGGGGCACGTTAGTAGTAGGTCAGGTTGGTATAGTAAGGTCAGGTTGGTATATTAGGTCAGGTTGGTATTGTAGGTCAGTTTGGCATAGTAGGGTCAGCTTTGGAATGGTAGGGTCAGGTTGGTATAGGTAGGGTCAGGGTTATTTTATAGTATGTCGAGGTTGGTATAGTGAGGGTCGTGGCTGGTATAGTAGGTCAGGTTGGTATAGTAGAGGTCAGGTTGGTATATAGTAGTGGCAG
>NW_025750962.1:0-17007 GCF_021184085.1 Oncorhynchus gorbuscha | reverse complement strand
TATTATTCAACCATGCTGGTCATTTATGAACATTTGAACATCTTGGCCACGTTCTGTTATAATCTCCACCCGGCACAGCCAGAAGAGGACTGGCCACCCCACATATGCTCTCTCTAATTCTCTCTTTCTTTCTCTCTCTCGGAGGACCTGAGCCCTAGGACCGTGCCCCAGGACTACCTGACATGATGGCTCCTTGCTGTCCCCAGTCCACCTGACTGTGCTGCTGCTCCAGTTTTGATTTGATTTAGTAGACCTTACAGTAAAATGCTTACTTTTTACAGGCCCTAACCAACAATGTAGTTAAAGAAAGAGTTAAGAAAATATTTACCAAATAAACTAAAGTAAAAATGATAAAAAGCAACATAACAATAACGAGGGTATGTACAGAGGGTTCTGTACCGGGTCAATGTGCAGGGGTACAGGTTAGAGGGTTCTGGTACCGGGTCAATGTGCAGGGGTACAGGTTAGTCAAGGTAATTTGAGGGTACAGGTTAGAGGGTTCTGGTACCGGGTCAATGTGCAGGGGTACAGGTTAGAGGGTTCTGGTACCGGGTCAATGTGCAGGGGTACAGGTTAGTCAAGGTAATTTGAGGGTACAGGTTAGAGGGTTCTGGTACCGGGTCAATGTGCAGGGGTACAGGTTAGTCAAGGTAATTTGAGGGTACAGGTTAGAGGGTTCTGGTACCGGGTCAATGTGCAGGGGTACAGGTTAGTCAAGGTAATTTGAGGGTACAGGTTAGAGGGTTCTGGTACCGGGTCAATGTGCAGGGGTACAGGTTAGTCAAGGTAATTTGAGGGTACAGGTTAGAGGTTCTGGTACCGGGTCAATGTGCAGGGGTACAGGTTAGTCAAGGTAATTTGAGGGTACAGGTTAGAGGGTTCTGGTACCGGGTCAATGTGCAGGGGTACAGGTTAGTCAAGGTAATTTGAGGGTACAGGTTAGAGGGTTCTGGTACCGGGTCAATGTGCAGGGGTACAGGTTAGTCAAGGTAATTTGAGGGTACAGGTTAGAGGGTTCTGGTACCGGGTCAATGTGCAGGGGTACAGGTTAGTCAAGGTAATTTGAGGGTACAGGTTAGAGGGTTCTGGTACCGGGTCAATGTGCAGGGGTACAGGTTAGTCAAGGTAATTTGAGGGTACAGGTTAGAGGGTTCTGTACCGGGTCAATGTGCAGGGGTACAGGTTAGTCAAGGTAATTTGGTACATTTAGGTTGTGTGACTATGCATAATAATGAACAGCGAGTAGCAGCAGTGTAAAAACAAATGGGGAGGGGGGGGGTCAATGTAAATAGTCCGGGGGCTATTTGATTCATTGTTCAGCAGTCTATTGGCTTGGGGCTATTTGATTAATTGTTCAGCAGTCTATTGGTTTGGGGCTATTTGATTCATTGTTCAGCAGTCTATTGGCTTGGGGCTATTTGATTAATTGTTCAGCAGTCTATTGGCTATTTGATTAATTGTTCAGCAGTCTTATGGCTATTTGATTAATTGTTCAGCAGTCTATTGGCTTGGGGCTATTTGATTAATTGTTCAGCAGTCTTATGGCTATTTGATTAATTGTTCAGCAGTCTATTGGCTATTTGATTAATTGTTCAGCAGTCTTATGGCTATTTGATTAATTGTTCAGCAGTCTATTGGCTTGGGGCTATTTGATTAATTGTTCAGCAGTCTATTGGCTTGGGGCTATTTGATTAATTGTTCAGCAGTCTTATGGCTATTTGATTAATTGTTCAGCAGTCTATTGGCTATTTGATTAATTGTTCAGCAGTCTTATGGCTATTTGATTAATTGTTCAGCAGTCTATTGGCTTGGGGCTATTTGATTAATTGTTCAGTAGTCTATTGGCTTGGGGCTATTTGATTAATTGTTCAGCAGTCTATTGGCTTGGGGCTATTTGATTAATTGTTCAGCAGTCTTATGGCTATTTGATTAATTGTTCAGCAGTCTATTGGCTTGGGGCTATTTGATTAATTGTTCAGCAGTCTATTGGCTTGGGGCTATTTGATTAATTGTTCAGCAGTCTATTGGCTTGGGGCTATTTGATTAATTGTTCAGCAGTCTTATGGCTATTTGATTAATTGTTCAGCAGTCTATTGGCTTGGGGCTATTTGATTAATTGTTCAGCAGTCTATTGACTTGGGGCTATTTGATTAATTGTTCAGCAGTCTATTGGCTTGGGGCTATTTGATTAACTGTTCAGCAGTCTATTGGCTTGGGGCTATTTGATTAATTGTTCAGCAGTCTATTGGCTTGGGGCTATTTGATTAATTGTTCAGCAGTCTATTGGCTTGGGGCTATTTGATTATTTGTTCAGCAGTCTATTGGCTTGGGGCTATTTGATTAATTGTTCAGCAGTCTTATGGCTATTTGATTAACTGTTCAGCAGTCTATTGGCTTGGGGCTATTTGATTAATTGTTCAGCAGTCTATTGGCTTGGGGCCATTTGATTAATTGTTCAGCAGTCTATTGGCTTGGGGCTATTTGATTAATTGTTCAGCAGTCTTATGGCTTGGGGCTATTTGATTAATTGTTCAGCAGTCTATTGGCTTGGGGCTATTTGATTAATTGTTCAGCAGTCTTATGGCTTGGGGCTATTTGATTAATTGTTCAGCAGTCTATTGGCTTGGGGCTATTTGATTAATTGTTCAGCAGTCTTATGGCTATTTGATTAATTGTTCAGCAGTCTATTGGCTTGGGGCTATTTGATTAATTGTTCAGCAGTCTTATGGCTATTTGATTAATTGTTCAGCAGTCTTATGGCTTGGGGCTATTTGATTAATTGTTCAGCAGTCTATTGGCTTGGGGCTATTTGATTAATTGTTCAGCAGTCTATTGGCTTGGGGCTATTTGATTAATTGTTCAGCAGTCTATTGGCTTGGGGCGATTTGATTAATTGTTCAGCAGTCTATTGGCTTGGGGCCATTTGATTAATTGTTCAGCAGTCTTATGGCTATTTGATTAATTGATCAGCAGTCTTATGGCTATTTGATTAATTGTTCAGCAGTCTATTGGCTTGGGGCTATTTGATTAATTGTTCAGCAGTCTATTGGCTTGGGGCTATTTGATTAATTGTTCAGCAGTCTATTGACTTGGGGCTATTTGATTAATTGTTCAGCAGTCTATTGGCTTGGGGCTATTTGATTAATTGTTCAGCAGTCTATTGGCTTGGGGCTATTTGATTAATTGTTCAGCAGTCTATTGGCTTGGGGCCATTTGATTAATTGTTCAGCAGTCTATTGGCTTGGGGCCATTTGATTAATTGTTCAGCAGTCTATTGACTTGGGGCTATTTGATTAATTGTTCAGCAGTCTATTGGCTTGGGGCTATTTGATTAATTGTTCAGCAGTCTATTGGCTTGGGGCCATTTGATTAATTGTTCAGCAGTCTATTGGCTTGGGGCTATTTGATTAATTGTTCAGCAGTCTTATGGCTATTTGATTAACTGTTCAGCAGTCTATTGGCATGGGGCTATTTGATTAATTGTTCAGCAGTCTATTGGCTTGGGGCCATTTGATTAATTGTTCAGCAGTCTATTGGCTTGGGGCTATTTGATTAATTGTTCAGCAGTCTATTGGCTTGGGGCTATTTGATTAATTGTTCAGCAGTCTATTGGCTTGGGGCTATTTGATTAATTGTTCAGCAGTCTATTGGCTTGGGGCTATTTGATTAATTGTTCAGCAGTCTATTGGCTATTTGATTAATTGTTCAGCAGTCTATTGGCTTGGGGCTATTTGATTAATTGTTCAGCAGTCTATTGGCTTGGGGCCATTTGATTAATTGTTCAGCAGTCTATTGGCTTGGGGCTATTTGATTAATTGTTCAGCAGTCTTATGGCTATTTGATTAACTGTTCAGCAGTCTATTGGCATGGGGCTATTTGATTAATTGTTCAGCAGTCTATTGGCTTGGGGCCATTTGATTAATTGTTCAGCAGTCTATTGGCTTGGGGCTATTTGATTAATTGTTCAGCAGTCTATTGGCTTGGGGCTATTTGATTAATTGTTCAGCAGTCTATTGGCTTGGGGCTATTTGATTAATTGTTCAGCAGTCTATTGGCTTGGGGCTATTTGATTAATTGTTCAGCAGTCTATTGGCTATTTGATTAATTGTTCAGCAGTCTATTGGCTATTTGATTAATTGTTCAGCAGTCTAATGGCTATTTGATTAATTGTTCAGCAGTCTATTGGCTTGGGGCTATTTGATTAATTGTTCAGCAGTCTTATGGCTATTTGATTAATTGTTCAGCAGTCTATTGGCTTGGGGCTATTTGATTAATTGTTCAGCAGTCTTATGGCTATTTGATTAATTGTTCAGCAGTCTATTGGCTTGGGGCTATTTGATTAATTGTTCAGCAGTCTTATGGCTATTTGATTAATTGTTCAGCAGTCTATTGACTTGGGGCTATTTGATTAATTGTTCAGCAGTCTATTGACTTGGGGCTATTTGATTAATTGTTCAGCAGTCTATTGGCTTGGGGCTATTTGATTAATTGTTCAGCAGTCTATTGGCTTGGGGCTATTTGATTAATTGTTCAGCAGTCTATTGGCTTGGGGCCATTTGATTAATTGTTCAGCAGTCTATTGGCTTGGGGCCATTTGATTAATTGTTCAGCAGTCTATTGGCTTGGGGCTATTTGATTAATTGTTCAGCAGTCTATTGACTTGGGGCTATTTGATTAATTGTTCAGCAGTCTATTGGCTTGGGGCTATTTGATTAATTGTTCAGCAGTCTATTGGCTTGGGGCCATTTGATTAATTGTTCAGCAGTCTATTGGCTTGGGGCTATTTGATTAATTGTTCAGCAGTCTTATGGCTATTTGATTAACTGTTCAGCAGTCTATTGGCAAGGGGCTATTTGATTAATTGTTCAGCAGTCTATTGGCTTGGGGCCATTTGATTAATTGTTCAGCAGTCTATTGGCTTGGGGCTATTTGATTAATTGTTCAGCAGTCTATTGGCTTGGGGCTATTTGATTAATTGTTCAGCAGTCTATTGGCTTGGGGCTATTTGATTAATTGTTCAGCAGTCTATTGGCTTGGGGCTATTTGATTAATTGTTCAGCAGTCTATTGGCTTGGGGCTATTTGATTAATTGTTCAGCAGTCTATTGGCTATTTGATTAATTGTTCAGCAGTCTATTGGCTATTTGATTAATTGTTCAGCAGTCTAATGGCTATTTGATTAATTGTTCAGCAGTCTATTGGCTTGGGGCTATTTGATTAATTGTTCAGCAGTCTTATGGCTATTTGATTAATTGTTCAGCAGTCTATTGGCTTGGGGCTATTTGATTAATTGTTCAGCAGTCTTATGGCTATTTGATTAATTGTTCAGCAGTCTATTGGCTTGGGGCTATTTGATTAATTGTTCAGCAGTCTTATGGCTATTTGATTAATTGTTCAGCAGTCTTATGGCTATTTGATTAATTGTTCAGCAGTCTTATGGCTTGGGGCTATTTGATTAATTGTTCAGCAGTCTATTGGCTTGGGGCTATTTGATTAATTGTTCAGCAGTCTATTGGCTTGGGGCTATTTGATTAATTGTTCAGCAGTCTATTGGCTATTTGATTAATTGTTCAGCAGTCTTATGGCTATTTGATTAATTGTTCAGCAGTCTATTGGCTTGGGGCTATTTGATTAATTGTTCAGCAGTCTTATGGCTATTTGATTAATTGTTCAGCAGTCTATTGGCTATTTGATTAATTGTTCAGCAGTCTATTGGCTATTTGATTAATTGTTCAGCAGTCTATTGGCTTGGGGCTATTTGATTAATTGTTCAGCAGTCTATTGGCTTGGGGCTATTTGATTAATTGTTCAGCAGTCTTATGGCTATTTGATTAATTGTTCAGCAGTCTATTGGCTATTTGATTAATTGTTCAGCAGTCTTATGGCTATTTGATTAATTGTTCAGCAGTCTATTGGCTTGGGGCTATTTGATTAATTGTTCAGTAGTCTATTGGCTTGGGGCTATTTGATTAATTGTTCAGCAGTCTATTGGCTTGGGGCTATTTGATTAATTGTTCAGCAGTCTTATGGCTATTTGATTAATTGTTCAGCAGTCTATTGGCTTGGGGCTATTTGATTAATTGTTCAGCAGTCTATTGGCTTGGGGCTATTTGATTAATTGTTCAGCAGTCTATTGGCTTGGGGCTATTTGATTAATTGTTCAGCAGTCTTATGGCTATTTGATTAATTGTTCAGCAGTCTATTGGCTTGGGGCTATTTGATTAATTGTTCAGCAGTCTATTGACTTGGGGCTATTTGATTAATTGTTCAGCAGTCTATTGGCTTGGGGCTATTTGATTAATTGTTCAGCAGTCTATTGGCTTGGGGCTATTTGATTAATTGTTCAGCAGTCTATTGGCTTGGGGCTATTTGATTAATTGTTCAGCAGTCTATTGGCTTGGGGCTATTTGATTATTTGTTCAGCAGTCTATTGGCTTGGGGCTATTTGATTAATTGTTCAGCAGTCTTATGGCTATTTGATTAACTGTTCAGCAGTCTATTGGCTTGGGGCTATTTGATTAATTGTTCAGCAGTCTATTGGCTTGGGGCCATTTGATTAATTGTTCAGCAGTCTATTGGCTTGGGGCTATTTGATTAATTGTTCAGCAGTCTTATGGCTTGGGGCTATTTGATTAATTGTTCAGCAGTCTATTGGCTTGGGGCTATTTGATTAATTGTTCAGCAGTCTTATGGCTATTTGATTAATTGTTCAGCAGTCTATTGGCTTGGGGCTATTTGATTAATTGTTCAGCAGTCTTATGGCTATTTGATTAATTGTTCAGCAGTCTTATGGCTTGGGGCTATTTGATTAATTGTTCAGCAGTCTATTGGCTTGGGGCTATTTGATTAATTGTTCAGCAGTCTATTGGCTTGGGGCTATTTGATTAATTGTTCAGCAGTCTTATGGCTATTTGATTAATTGTTCAGCAGTCTATTGGCTTGGGGCTATTTGATTACTTGTTCAGCAGTCTATTGGCTTGGGGCTATTTGATTAATTGTTCAGCAGTCTATTGACTTGGGGCTATTTGATTAATTGTTCAGCAGTCTATTGGCTTGGGGCTATTTGATTAATTGTTCAGCAGTCTATTGGCTTGGGGCTATTTGATTAATTGTTCAGCAGTCTATTGGCTTGGGGCCATTTGATTAATTGTTCAGCAGTCTATTGGCTTGGGGCCATTTGATTAATTGTTCAGCAGTCTATTGACTTGGGGCTATTTGATTAATTGTTCAGCAGTCTATTGGCTTGGGGCTATTTGATTAATTGTTCAGCAGTCTATTGGCTTGGGGCCATTTGATTAATTGTTCAGCAGTCTATTGGCTTGGGGCTATTTGATTAATTGTTCAGCAGTCTTATGGCTATTTGATTAACTGTTCAGCAGTCTATTGGCATGGGGCTATTTGATTAATTGTTCAGCAGTCTATTGGCTTGGGGCCATTTGATTAATTGTTCAGCAGTCTATTGGCTTGGGGCTATTTGATTAATTGTTCAGCAGTCTATTGGCTTGGGGCTATTTGATTAATTGTTCAGCAGTCTATTGGCTTGGGGCTATTTGATTAATTGTTCAGCAGTCTATTGGCTTGGGGCTATTTGATTAATTGTTCAGCAGTCTATTGGCTTGGGGCTATTTGATTAATTGTTCAGCAGTCTATTGGCTATTTGATTAATTGTTCAGCAGTCTATTGGCTATTTGATTAATTGTTCAGCAGTCTAATGGCTATTTGATTAATTGTTCAGCAGTCTATTGGCTTGGGGCTATTTGATTAATTGTTCAGCAGTCTTATGGCTATTTGATTAATTGTTCAGCAGTCTATTGGCTTGGGGCTATTTGATTAATTGTTCAGCAGTCTTATGGCTATTTGATTAATTGTTCAGCAGTCTATTGGCTTGGGGCTATTTGATTAATTGTTCAGCAGTCTTATGGCTATTTGATTAATTGTTCAGCAGTCTTATGGCTATTTGATTAATTGTTCAGCAGTCTTATGGCTTGGGGCTATTTGATTAATTGTTCAGCAGTCTATTGGCTTGGGGCTATTTGATTAATTGTTCAGCAGTCTATTGGCTTGGGGCTATTTGATTAATTGTTCAGCAGTCTATTGGCTTGGGGCTATTTGATTAATTGTTCAGCAGTCTATTGGCTTGGGGCTATTTGATTAATTGTTCAGCAGTCTTATGGCTATTTGATTAATTGTTCAGCAGTCTTATGGCTATTTGATTAATTGTTCAGCAGTCTATTGGCTTGGGGCTATTTGATTAATTGTTCAGCAGTCTATTGGCTTGGGGCTATTTGATTAATTGTTCAGCAGTCTATTGGCTTGGGGCTATTTGATTAATTGTTCAGCAGTCTATTGGCTTGGGGCTATTTGATTAATTGTTCAGCAGTCTATTGGCTTGGGGCTATTTGATTAATTGTTCAGCAGTCTATTGGCTTGGGGCCATTTGATTAATTGTTCAGCAGTCTATTGGCTTGGGGCCATTTGATTAATTGTTCAGCAGTCTATTGGCTTGGGGCTATTTGATTAATTGTTCAGCAGTCTATTGACTTGGGGCTATTTGATTAATTGTTCAGCAGTCTATTGGCTTGGGGCTATTTGATTAATTGTTCAGCAGTCTATTGGCTTGGGGCCATTTGATTAATTGTTCAGCAGTCTATTGGCTTGGGGCTATTTGATTAATTGTTCAGCAGTCTTATGGCTATTTGATTAACTGTTCAGCAGTCTATTGGCATGGGGCTATTTGATTAATTGTTCAGCAGTCTATTGGCTTGGGGCCATTTGATTAATTGTTCAGCAGTCTATTGGCTTGGGGCTATTTGATTAATTGTTCAGCAGTCTATTGGCTTGGGGCTATTTGATTAATTGTTCAGCAGTCTATTGGCTTGGGGCTATTTGATTAATTGTTCAGCAGTCTATTGGCTTGGGGCTATTTGATTAATTGTTCAGCAGTCTATTGGCTTGGGGCCATTTGATTAATTGTTCAGCAGTCTTATGGCTATTTGATTAATTGTTCAGCAGTCTTATGGCTATTTGATTAATTGTTCAGCAGTCTATTGGCTTGGGGCTATTTGATTAATTGTTCAGCAGTCTATTGGCTTGGGGCTATTTGATTAATTGTTCAGCAGTCTATTGACTGGGGCTATTTGATTAATTGTTCAGCAGTCTATTGGCTTGGGGCTATTTGATTAATTGTTCAGCAGTCTATTGGCTTGGGGCTATTTGATTAATTGTTCAGCAGTCTATTGGCTTGGGGCCATTTGATTAATTGTTCAGCAGTCTATTGGCTTGGGGCCATTTGATTAATTGTTCAGCAGTCTATTGGCTTGGGGCTATTTGATTAATTGTTCAGCAGTCTATTGACTTGGGGCTATTTGATTAATTGTTCAGCAGTCTATTGGCTTGGGGCTATTTGATTAATTGTTCAGCAGTCTATTGGCTTGGGGCTTATGGCATTTGATTAATTGTTCAGCAGTCTATTGGCTTGGGGCTATTTGATTAATTGTTCAGCAGTCTTATGGCTATTTGATTAACTGTTCAGCAGTCTATTGGCATGGGGCTATTTGATTAATTGTTCAGCAGTCTATTGGCTTGGGGCCATTTGATTAATTGTTCAGCAGTCTATTGGCTTGGGGCTATTTGATTAATTGTTCAGCAGTCTATTGGCTTGGGGCTATTTGATTAATTGTTCAGCAGTCTATTGGCTTGGGGCTATTTGATTAATTGTTCAGCAGTCTATTGGCTTGGGGCTATTTGATTAATTGTTCAGCAGTCTATTGGCTTGGGGCTATTTGATTAATTGTTCAGCAGTCTATTGGCTATTTGATTAATTGTTCAGCAGTCTATTGGCTATTTGATTAATTGTTCAGCAGTCTAATGGCTATTTGATTAATTGTTCAGCAGTCTATTGGCTTGGGGCTATTTGATTAATTGTTCAGCAGTCTTATGGCTATTTGATTAATTGTTCAGCAGTCTATTGGCTTGGGGCTATTTGATTAATTGTTCAGCAGTCTTATGGCTATTTGATTAATTGTTCAGCAGTCTATTGGCTTGGGGCTATTTGATTAATTGTTCAGCAGTCTTATGGCTATTTGATTAATTGTTCAGCAGTCTTATGGCTATTTGATTAATTGTTCAGCAGTCTTATGGCTTGGGGCTATTTGATTAATTGTTCAGCAGTCTATTGGCTTGGGGCTATTTGATTAATTGTTCAGCAGTCTATTGGCTTGGGGCTATTTGATTAATTGTTCAGCAGTCTATTGGCTTGGGGCTATTTGATTAATTGTTCAGCAGTCTATTGGCTTGGGGCCATTTGATTAATTGTTCAGCAGTCTTATGGCTATTTGATTAATTGTTCAGCAGTCTTATGGCTATTTGATTAATTGTTCAGCAGTCTATTGGCTTGGGGCTATTTGATTACTTGTTCAGCAGTCTATTGGCTTGGGGCTATTTGATTAATTGTTCAGCAGTCTATTGACTTGGGGCTATTTGATTAATTGTTCAGCAGTCTATTGGCTTGGGGCTATTTGATTAATTGTTCAGCAGTCTATTGGCTTGGGGCTATTTGATTAATTGTTCAGCAGTCTATTGGCTTGGGGCCATTTGATTAATTGTTCAGCAGTCTATTGGCTTGGGGCCATTTGATTAATTGTTCAGCAGTCTATTGGCTTGGGGCTATTTGATTAATTGTTCAGCAGTCTATTGACTTGGGGCTATTTGATTAATTGTTCAGCAGTCTATTGGCTTGGGGCTATTTGATTAATTGTTCAGCAGTCTATTGGCTTGGGGCCATTTGATTAATTGTTCAGCAGTCTATTGGCTTGGGGCTATTTGATTAATTGTTCAGCAGTCTTATGGCTATTTGATTAACTGTTCAGCAGTCTATTGGCATGGGGCTATTTGATTAATTGTTCAGCAGTCTATTGGCTTGGGGCCATTTGATTAATTGTTCAGCAGTCTATTGGCTTGGGGCTATTTGATTAATTGTTCAGCAGTCTATTGGCTTGGGGCTATTTGATTAATTGTTCAGCAGTCTATTGGCTTGGGGCTATTTGATTAATTGTTCAGCAGTCTATTGGCTTGGGGCTATTTGATTAATTGTTCAGCAGTCTATTGGCTTGGGGCTATTTGATTAATTGTTCAGCAGTCTATTGGCTATTTGATTAATTGTTCAGCAGTCTATTGGCTATTTGATTAATTGTTCAGCAGTCTAATGGCTATTTGATTAATTGTTCAGCAGTCTATTGGCTTGGGGCTATTTGATTAATTGTTCAGCAGTCTTATGGCTATTTGATTAATTGTTCAGCAGTCTATTGGCTTGGGGCTATTTGATTAATTGTTCAGCAGTCTTATGGCTATTTGATTAATTGTTCAGCAGTCTATTGGCTTGGGGCTATTTGATTAATTGTTCAGCAGTCTTATGGCTATTTGATTAATTGTTCAGCAGTCTATTGGCTTGGGGCTATTTGATTAATTGTTCAGCAGTCTTATGGCTATTTGATTAATTGTTCAGCAGTCTTATGGCTATTTGATTAACTGTTCAGCAGTCTATTGGCTTGGGGCTATTTGATTAATTGTTCAGCAGTCTATTGGCTTGGGGCCATTTGATTAATTGTTCAGCAGTCTATTGGCTTGGGGCTATTTGATTAATTGTTCAGCAGTCTTATGGCTGTTTGATTAATTGTTCAGCAGTCTATTGGCTTGGGGCTATTTGATTAATTGTTCAGCAGTCTTATGGCTATTTGATTAATTGTTCAGCAGTCTATTGGCTTGGGGCTATTTGATTAATTGTTCAGCAGTCTTATGGCTATTTGATTAATTGTTCAGCAGTCTATTGGCTTGGGGCTATTTGATTAATTGTTCAGCAGTCTATTGGCTTGGGGCTATTTGATTAATTGTTCAGCAGTCTATTGGCTTGGGGCTATTTGATTAATTGTTCAGCAGTCTATTGGCTTGGGGCTATTTGATTAATTGTTCAGCAGTCTTATGGCTTGGGGCTATTTGATTAATTGTTCAGCAGTCTATTGGCTTGGGGCCATTTGATTAATTGTTCAGCAGTCTTATGGCTATTTGATTAATTGTTCAGCAGTCTTATGGCTATTTGATTAATTGTTCAGCAGTCTATTGGCTTGGGGCTATTTGATTACTTGTTCAGCAGTCTATTGGCTTGGGGCTATTTGATTAATTGTTCAGCAGTCTATTGACTTGGGGCTATTTGATTAATTGTTCAGCAGTCTATTGGCTTGGGGCTATTTGATTAATTGTTCAGCAGTCTATTGGCTTGGGGCTATTTGATTAATTGTTCAGCAGTCTATTGGCTTGGGGCCATTTGATTAATTGTTCAGCAGTCTATTGGCTTGGAGCCATTTGATTAATTGTTCAGCAGTCTATTGGCTTGGGGCTATTTGATTAATTGTTCAGCAGTCTATTGGCTTGGGGCTATTTGATTAATTGTTCAGCAGTCTTATGGCTTGGGGCTATTTGATTAATTGTTCAGCAGTCTATTGGCTTGGGGCCATTTGATTAATTGTTCAGCAGTCTTATGGCTATTTGATTAATTGTTCAGCAGTCTATTGGCTTGGGGCTATTTGATTAATTGTTCAGCAGTCTATTGGCTTGGGGCTATTTGATTAATTGTTCAGCAGTCTATTGGCTTGGGGCTATTTGATTAATTGTTCAGCAGTCTTATGGCTTGGGGCTATTTGATTAATTGTTCAGCAGTCTATTGGCTTGGGGCCATTTGATTAATTGTTCAGCAGTCTTATGGCTATTTGATTAATTGTTCAGCAGTCTTATGGCTATTTGATTAATTGTTCAGCAGTCTATTGGCTTGGGGCTATTTGATTACTTGTTCAGCAGTCTATTGGCTTGGGGCTATTTGATTAATTGTTCAGCAGTCTATTGACTTGGGGCTATTTGATTAATTGTTCAGCAGTCTATTGGCTTGGGGCTATTTGATTAATTGTTCAGCAGTCTATTGGCTTGGGGCTATTTGATTAATTGTTCAGCAGTCTATTGGCTTGGGGCCATTTGATTAATTGTTCAGCAGTCTATTGGCTTGGAGCCATTTGATTAATTGTTCAGCAGTCTATTGGCTTGGGGCTATTTGATTAATTGTTCAGCAGTCTATTGACTTGGGGCTATTTGATTAATTGTTCAGCAGTCTATTGGCTTGGGGCTATTTGATTAATTGTTCAGCAGTCTATTGGCTTGGGGCCATTTGATTAATTGTTCAGCAGTCTATTGGCTTGGGGCTATTTGATTAATTGTTCAGCAGTCTTATGGCTATTTGATTAACTGTTCAGCAGTCTATTGGCATGGGGCTATTTGATTAATTGTACAGCAGTCTATTGGCTTGGGGCCATTTGATTAATTGTTCAGCAGTCTATTGGCTTGGGGCTATTTGATTAATTGTTCAGCAGTCTATTGGCTTGGGGCTATTTGATTAATTGTTCAGCAGTCTATTGGCTTGGGGCTATTTGATTAATTGTTCAGCAGTCTATTGGCTTGGGGCTATTTTATTAATTGTTCAGCAGTCTATTGGCTTGGGGCTATTTGATTAATTGTTCAGCAGTCTATTGGCTATTTGATTAATTGTTCAGCAGTCTATTGGCTATTTGATTAATTGTTCAGCAGTCTAATGGCTATTTGATTAATTGTTCAGCAGTCTATTGGCTTGGGGCTATTTGATTAATTGTTCAGCAGTCTTATGGCTATTTGATTAATTGTTCAGCAGTCTATTGGCTTGGGGCTATTTGATTAATTGTTCAGCAGTCTTATGGCTATTTGATTAATTGTTCAGCAGTCTATTGGCTTGGGGCTATTTGATTAATTGTTCAGCAGTCTTATGGCTATTTGATTAATTGTTCAGCAGTCTTATGGCTATTTGATTAACTGTTCAGCAGTCTATTGGCTTGGGGCTATTTGATTAATTGTTCAGCAGTCTATTGGCTTGGGGCCATTTGATTAATTGTTCAGCAGTCTATTGGCTTGGGGCTATTTGATTAATTGTTCAGCAGTCTTATGGCTGTTTGATTAATTGTTCAGCAGTCTATTGGCTTGGGGCTATTTGATTAATTGTTCAGCAGTCTTATGGCTATTTGATTAATTGTTCAGCAGTCTATTGGCTTGGGGCTATTTGATTAATTGTTCAGCAGTCTTATGGCTATTTGATTAATTGTTCAGCAGTCTATTGGCTTGGGGCTATTTGATTAATTGTTCAGCAGTCTATTGGCTTGGGGCTATTTGATTAATTGTTCAGCAGTCTATTGGCTTGGGGCTATTTGATTAATTGTTCAGCAGTCTATTGGCTTGGGGCTATTTGATTAATTGTTCAGCAGTCTTATGGCTATTTGATTAATTGTTCAGCAGTCTATTGGCTTGGGGCTATTTGATTAATTGTTCAGCAGTCTATTGGCTTGGGGCTATTTGATTAATTGTTCAGCAGTCTATTGGCTTGGGGCTATTTGATTAATTGTTCAGCAGTCTATTGGCTTGGGGCTATTTGATTAATTGTTCAGCAGTCTATTGGCTTGGGGGGCTATTTGATTAATTGTTCAGCAGTCTATTGGCTTGGGGCTATTTGATTAATTGTTCAGCAGTCTATTGGCTTGGGGCTATTTGATTAATTGTTCAGCAGTCTAATGGCTTGGGGCTATTTGATTAATTGTTCAGCAGTCTATTGGCTTGGGGCTATTTGATTAATTGTTCAGCAGTCTTATGGCTATTTGATTAATTGTTCAGCAGTCTATTGGCTTGGGGCTATTTGATTAATTGTTCAGCAGTCTTATGGCTATTTGATTAATTGTTCAGCAGTCTTATGGCTATTTGATTAATTGTTCAGCAGTCTATTGGCTTGGGGCTATTTGATTAATTGTTCAGCAGTCTTATGGCTATTTGATTAATTGTTCAGCAGTCTTATGGCTATTTGATTAATTGTTCAGCAGTCTATTGGCTTGGGGCTATTTGATTAATTGTTCAGCAGTCTATTGGCTTGGGGCTATTTGATTAATTGTTCAGCAGTCTTATGGCTATTTGATTAATTGTTCAGCAGTCTATTGGCTTGGGGCTATTTGATTAATTGTTCAGCAGTCTATTGGCTTGGGGCTATTTGATTAATTGTTCAGCAGTCTATTGGCTTGGGGCTATTTGATTAATTGTTCAGCAGTCTTATGGCTATTTGATTAATTGTTCAGCAGTCTTATGGCTATTTGATTAATTGTTCAGCAGTCTTATGGCTATTTGATTAATTGTTCAGCAGTCTATTGGCTTGGGGCTATTTGATTAATTGTTCAGCAGTCTTATGGCTATTTGATTAATTGTTCAGCAGTCTTATGGCTATTTGATTAATTGTTCAGCAGTCTATTGGCTTGGGGCTATTTGATTAATTGTTCAGCAGTCTTATGGCTATTTGATTAATTGTTCAGCAGTCTTATGGCTTGGGGCTATTTGATTAATTGTTCAGCAGTCTATTGGCTTGGGGCTATTTGATTAATTGTTCAGCAGTCTTACGGCTATTTGATTAATTGTTCAGCAGTCTATTGGCTTGGGGCTATTTGATTAATTGTTCAGCAGTCTATTGGCTTGGGGCTATTTGATTAATTGTTCAGCAGTCTTATGGCTATTTGATTAATTGTTCAGCAGTCTTATGGCTATTTGATTAATTGTTCAGCAGTCTTATGGCTATTTGATTAATTGTTCAGCAGTCTTATGGCTATTTGATTAATTGTTCAGCAGTCTTATGGCTATTTGATTAATTGTTCAGCAGTCTTATGGCTTGGGGCTATTTGATTAATTGTTCAGCAGTCTATTGGCTTGGGGCTATTTGATTAATTGTTCAGCAGTCTTATGGCTATTTGATTAATTGTTCAGCAGTCTAATGGCTATTTGATTAATTGTTCAGCAGTCTATTGGCTTGGGGCTATTTGATTAATTGTTCAGCAGTCTATTGGCTTGGGGATATTTGATTAATTGTTCAGCAGTCTTATGGCTATTTGATTAATTGTTCAGCAGTCTATTGGCTTGGGGCTATTTGATTAATTGTTCAGCAGTCTTATGGCTTGGGGCTATTTGATTAATTGTTCAGTAGTCTATTGGCTTGGGGCTATTTGATTAATTGTTCAGCAGTCTATTGGCTTGGGGCTATTTGATTAATTGTTCAGCAGTCTATTGGCTTGGGGCTATTTGATTAATTGTTCAGCAGTCTATAGGCTTGGGGCTATTTGATTAATTGTTCAGCAGTCTTATGGCTATTTGATTAATTGTTCAGCAGTCTTATGGCTATTTGATTAATTGTTCAGCAGTCTATTGGCTTGGGGCTATTTGATTAATTGTTCAGCAGTCTTATGGCTTGGGGCTATTTGATTAATTGTTCAGCAGTCTATTGGCTTGGGGCTATTTGATTAATTGTTCAGCAGTCTTATGGCTATTTGATTAATTGTTCAGCAGTCTATTGGCTTGGGGCTATTTGATTAATTGTTCAGCAGTCTTATGGCTATTTGATTAATTGTTCAGCAGTCTTATGGCTATTTGATTAATTCTTCAGCAGTCTAATGGCTATTTGATTAATTGTTCAGCAGTCTAATGGCTATTTGATTAATTGTTCAGCAGTCTATTGGCTTGGGGCTATTTGATTAATTGTTCAGCAGTCTAATGGCTATTTGATTAATTGTTCAGCAGTCTTGGCTATTTGATTAATTGTTCAGCAGTCTAATGGCTATTTGATTAATTGTTCAGCAGTCTAATGGCTATTTGATTAATTGTTCAGCAGTCTTATGGCTATTATTTGATTAATTTGTTCAGCAGTCTTATGGCTATTTGATTAATTGTTCAGCAGTCTATTGGCTTGGGGCTATTTGATTAATTGTTCAGCAGTCTTTGGCTTGTGGCTATTTGATTAATTGTTCAGCAGTCTATTGGCTTGGGGGCTATTTGATTAATTGTTCAGCAGTCTATTGGCTTGGGGCTATTTGATTAATTGTTCAGCAGTCTATTGGCTTGGGGCTATTTGATTAATTGT
>NW_025750961.1:0-17012 GCF_021184085.1 Oncorhynchus gorbuscha | reverse complement strand
AAAAGCCTGGGTTTCCCTGGTTGGGGGATGTGCACTTGGACCAGAGCTGGGTGCAAATAGTATCAGAAATCTTTCAAATGCTGTAGTTGTGCTTGATTGAGCTTACCTGACACAATGGATCCAATAGAATAGTCTCAAAGGTGCAAACCCCACTGTCTTTCCAAGTAGACTCAATCAAATGCTCAAAGTATTTTAAAGATTTCAAATCTTACTTGAACCCAGGTCTGATATGGTCCCACTCCCAGGGATTGGGTCAGTATTGAAGTTTACCTTTGACAGAGACCAGAGTCCATCATGTGTGGCGTGGGCGAGCCAGATAAGACTGGACCGGCTTCCAATGAGTGCCTTGAGTCTGGGTCGTAAAACGTGCAATTAAGCCAAAAGAGGGCAGGATACACCATAGAAATAGAATGAACAGAACGGGCTTGGAACCTCTAAACTCATGGGTACACTCGCAAAGGCTGCCTGGTATTGTGATGCAATTATTTCCAAGGTAATTATTTCCAAGGTAATTATTTCCAAGGTAATTATTTCCAAGAATGTTCATTGAAATGTTTTTTATTTAACCTTTATTTAACTAGGCAAGTCAGTTAAAGAACAAATTCACAATGACGGCCTAGGAAGAGTGGGTTAACTGCCTTGTTCAGGGGCAGAACGACAGATTTTTACCTTGTCACCTCGGGAATTTGATCTACCAACCTTTCGGTTATAGGATTAGCATTGAAAACATGACCAGCGGTCGGGAAATCATGTTATAAAGTGGCTGTAGACAACTTTAAAAACGTTTAAATTAATAAAATGACAGTAAAACAGTTCATCTATTTGTTTGCTGAGTAATAGTCTGAAATTCACCTTTGATGGTGAACTTTCTGTACTGCTACCATTTTCTCCCCAGTCATTTTCATTCAGGCGCTGGTGCAATGAATTTGTTTATTTTAGAATGCTTTTGCATTTAATTATTAAGCTATCCTAACCTCTGTTATCTTCAACCTAGCTTATGGGTACACTCGCAATGGCCGCAATCATTGACATGAATGAGGAGGCCCATTCTATTCACTCTATTTCTATGGGCTACACACCATCATAAACAGAGGAGGAGTTTGGCTCGACACAGGCATGCTCTGGTCTCCACAGCATGGGGAAGGAGACTTGGATAAGGCAGGAATGAGAGAAGGTCTTACCTCCCTTGGAATTGTAGTGCTTTACTGGAAGGTCCTTAGTCGGCAGGGGAATGCACAGAGAGACAAAGACGGTAGGAGAGGGAGGAGTGGAGATGTCAATGTGACACAGTGGAGAAAAGAAAGTGACACAGCAGAAAATGACTGGGTGAGCTTCCATGAAGAGGAGAATGTAAGTCTTTAAGAGGCAACATGAACACAGTTAATTGAATCAGTGATTCATTCAAATGTGAAATATGTGCATTTGGTAAAAGAGAGCAAAGGAGAGAGACAGAAAGAAGAACATTAGCCAGAAGAAAGAGAGAGGAAAACAAAAAGTCAAGGAACCCTTGGTGTGTGAACAGTCACCCAGTCCCTAGATAGATCCTTCAACAGTATCTCATCATGGTGAACCTGGACCTGAGGTCTCTCACCCTGCCGGTGGGCATCATCCGTATGTTGGAGGTGGTCCTCACCTGTATCACCTTCAGTCTGGTGGCCTCGGCAGGCCATGTGCTCTCCACACACTGGGACTGGTGCATGTTCACCTGGTGCTTCTGCTGCTTCTTCTCCCTCTTCATCCTCATCATGGAGTTCACCAGCTTCAGCGCCAAGGTGGGGGATGTTTACTGTCTGGATTTGTTGGAATAGATTGGTGGGAGGGGAATTTGTGGCTCACGTGTATCGTAGCTTATGTGTATCTGTCTTATATATTTCTAATGTCTATTTCTATTGTAAAGCAGTAGTAGCAGTTGCACGTTTTTCAGGAAAACATATTTTTCATGAAAACTTTTGGCCCTAGACATAACCTTTCCTCACATCTCCCCTCCTCATCATCTCAAGGTGCCCATCTCCTGGGATGACTTCACCACGGCCTTCGCCGTGCTGGCCGCACTAATGTGTTTCACCTCCTCCGTCATCTACCCCACCTTCTTCACCTGCCCCACCTGCTACCGCCAGATTGCCGCCACCGTCAGCTCCCTACTCTGTTTCGGAGTGTACGCCGGCGAGGTGGTGTTGGCCCGCCTCCGGCCCGGTGGTGAGATCAGTGGCTTCCTGTCCACTGTCCCGGGCCTCCTGAAGATCCTGGAGACTCTGCTGGCCTGTATTATCTTCACGTCGCTGGATCCGGCAAGGTTTCTGTTTCATCCGGGACTGCAGTGGTGCGTGGCGGTTTATTCCCTCTGCTTCATCTTTGCACTCGTCATCATCTTCCTCACCGTCGGTCAGCTGCTGTCGCTCTTCCCCTTCTCGTTTGACAAACTGCTCACGGTCTATAATATTCTGGCCACCATGATGTACATGACTGCCACGGTCATCTGGCCGCTGTATAGTTTCGAGAACAACCCCGGCCCGTTCCGTGTTCCCCTGTCCCTGGGACAATCTGGTTGTGGTGACGTTCATGACCGTGATCAACCTGGTGATCTATATTTTGGATACGATCTACTCGATAAAGGTGGTCTTCTTCACATTGGATGAGGAATAGGCCAGATTCTCAGGAACCTTCACTCCAACTTTTCCAGAACCGGTCAATGACTGACACACTATCATATTGCACGGAGAAAATACTGTTTACTGAATAAGACACTCCAGCACGTTGGTCATCTTGATTCTCCACATATGGTTGAAAAGATCCATTTCATTTCTAGAGAATGAAGAGTTTATTTTCAAATCAATGACTGAGAGCTTGGAAGAAGAACATTTGCAGAACGTTGGCAGGACATTTGTTGATGTCTTTTGCCTCAGACACGTGGAAGATATTTAGTTATTCCTATAACACTGTAAATGAACTCTTATTGCAGATGAGGATTCTACAGGCAAGGACACACTGTTTATCACTTGTAGCTATTAAAGTGTGCAGTAGGAAGCTGAGTTAATGATTGATCGTATCGATTTCATAGAAATTAAAAACGACAAAACTTTGGATCCTGATGCAAATACAATATGAATGTCTAATTCCGTTGGGCCAAAGGCACTAGCAGCACTTTGTTTTCTGCCAATTGCAAAGGACTGTGATCTTATATTCATGTTGACCACTTCTTTCTTGGTTGTTAGACATGTTCTCTTGTTGTACTGCTAGTTGGCTCACTAACTGCCAGATAGTTGATTACCTGCTGAAGTGCTATGTGGACTGCACACTAAAAACAAATGGTTCTACAGTATATAATGCCAATTAATAGTTATTTGGCTCATAACAATAGTGTATCCTATTTTGGTACTATATAGAACCCTTTTTTGAAGGTTCCATAAAGAACCATGTTCACAAGGTTATAAATGGAACTATTATGGTACTATAAAGAAACCTTTCCTAAGGTTCTAAAAATAACTTTAAAAAAAGTTCTACATAGCACCAAAAAGGGTTCCGCTATCATTGCAACCCTTTTCGGTGCTATAAAGAACCCTTTTTAATGGTTATTTATAGAACCTTTATGGCGAATGGTTATATTAAATTAAGAACCTTTCTCAATCTCAAAGGTTGTACAAAGAACCCTTTGAAGAACCAGAAAGAGATATTTATTCTGGTTAGACATATACTGTTAAAATTCCATAGGTGTTGTTGAATCAGGTGTGGTAGCTCTGGAACAGCTGGGGTTCTTTGAGGAGAGAATTGAGAACTGCTGGTTTAGGTATTTTTAAAAGATTGGAGTTGGAAGGGGACTCAACTCAAGAACTGATCTTTCATTATGATGTTGACCTTTTCTTACAAGCCCATAGAATAGGGAGAGGTAATCAGAGAAAGTTTGTGTACAGGACAGGGGTCCTTCTCCATTGAAGTGTACCATCTTTCAGATGCAGACATAGGGTGCATTCAAAATGTCCAGTAGTGCACTATATAGGGAATAGGGTGCCATTTCGGAAGCATCCATAGACACTTCATTCTGTCTGCTTTTGAATGGGCTTGACGATTATATCCTCAAATTCATGAAAACACAGTCATGTAAGATATATAAAAACTGATATTTGTGTTTGTGGATGAATTTACTTCTGTTAGATGCTTTTCATTAACCTCTATGGGATCGGTGACCCACCCTCAGGATGGTTGAGTAAATGTGCGCTAATGTGATTAGCATGACATTGTAAGTAATAAGAACATTTCCCAGGACATAGACATATCTTATATGGGCTGAAAGCTTAAATTATTGTTAATCTAACTGCACTGTCCAATTTACAGTAGCTATTACAGTGAAATAATACCATGCTATTGTTTGAGTGCACAGTTATGTACTTAAAAATGTATCAATAAACCAGTTAGGCACATTTGGGCAGACTTGACACAACATTTTGAACAGTAATGCAATGGTTCATTGGATCAGTATAAAACTTTGCACATACACTGCTGCTGTCTAGTGGCCAAAATCTAAAGTGCTCCTGGACTCCTACGTGATATGATGGCCTTTCTATTGCATTTCAAAGTTGATGGGACAAAAAATAATAATTGAAAACTCATTTTTTTCTTTGTATTATCTTTTAACAGATCTAATGTGTTATATTCTCTAAATTAATTTCACATTTCCACAAACTTCAACGTGTTTCCTTTCAAATATGCATATCCTTGCTTCAGGTCCTGAGCTACAGGCAGTTAGATTTGGGTATGTCATTTTAGGCAAAAATGTAAAACAATTTGCCTACAAAATACTTGCATAGCGTATAGCAATGATTGACAACCAAAATCTACAGCAACATGCTAACAATAGAGATGTGTGAATGATTAATGACACACATGAACCTTTGTTCCCTATCAGCTCACTGTATGATTGAACCAGAGAGTGTGGGACAAGGGCTGTGCAACTCAAACAAATGTTTAGATATATATAGATTGTGTAAAATGTATCATTAAGAAAAGGGAATCGTGTCAGTTCTTGTCATTGTCTATCTGCAACAGTCCTACTGTTTCACGTCATTCGTTACACTCCCTGGTGTGATCATGTTAATCATTACCCAAAGGTTGTGTTGATGTGGGTTGCTAGGCTGTGTTGCCATTTGTAGTTTATGACTCAATAACAATAGACCTACTGATCAACATAACGAACTTGAAAATAGCAGAAGTGATACTGTATTTTGCTCAATAAAAAGAAGTGACAGATTTCACAGTTGTAACTTCTGTCAACTGAAGCGTGAGCTAAATACTGGCTCAATCACATGACTGAGAATAAAACAATCTGACTCTCATTGTACTTCTGAAAAGTTTAATTAAGTTTGATGTATAAACCAATCTGGAGCGAAGATAGATTTTGAATATATGTCATTAGAGAGAAAAGGGCTTGTCCTTGCAGCATTGTCTATTGTCAAATAAAAATGATTTGTCATATGCACAGGATTCAGTGAAATGTAAACAGTACAGTGAAATGTAAACAGTACAGTGAAATGTAAACAGTACAGTGAAATGTAAACAGTACAGTGAAATGTAAACAGTACAGTGAAATGTAAACAGTACAGTGAAATGTAAACAGTACAGTGAAATGCTTCCAAGCTCTCCTGTCAGCTATTGTTGTTCTTCTGAATCGACAAAGACTGAGTTTTTTTCTGTTGTTGCTGTGTTTGAGCCGCTACAGTTAGTTTACATGCAAAATGTTGGGGAAGTGAGGTTTTGTGGTTTGTGCATAATGTGACTGACCGGACTCTACCTTGGATCATTTCTACAGAAGGCTACTCCGAATGACAAAGAGCAGGTAATAGTCCTAGGAAGTAAAAAGTTAGCAAAACTATGAGGTACTTAAGTTGGGACTAAAGACTTATGATTTATGGATACACTTCATTTCTCATAACTATGGACACACTTTCAAGGTGCATACTTGGACATCAGATGTGCAAATTAATGTGAACGTTTTTCAAAGAAAATGTTCACAGAATCCTTCTGTCTGGCTGGAAAAAGTAATTTTTTACAGATCTATTTCTTTAGAAATGCGATCAAGTTCACAATACATGACAGTCAAACAACTGTGCCTGCAGCCAAGGACCAAGGGTCAGTGGCAGCCAATAAATGATGATATCATATATAATCAGACCTGCCTGCAGGCTATTTCAAGAAAGAAATTGAAACTAAATGTGGTATTTCCTCAGGCCATTCTTTTTTGGTCCTTTCTCTCCTCTTTGGCCTCTCTTTTCTCCTCTTTGGTCTGTCCTTTCTCTCCTCTTTGGTCTGTCCTTTCTCTCCTCTTTGGTCTGTCCTTTCTCTCTGTCCTCTTTTCGGTCTGTCCTTTCTCTCCTCTTCGGTCTGTCCTTCTCCTCTTTGGTCTATCTTTTCTCTCCTCTTTGGTCTGTCCTTTCTCTCCTCTTTGGTCTGTCCTTTCTCTCCTCTTTGGTCTGTCTTTCTCTCCTCTTTGGTCTTTTCTCTCCTCTTTGATCTGTCCTTTCTCTCCTCTTTGGTCTATCCTTTCTCTCCTCTTTGGTCTATCTGTCCTTTCTCTCCTCTTTGGTCTGTCCTTTCTCTCCTCTTTGGTCTGTCCTTTCTCTCCTTTCCGGTCTGTCCTTTCTCTCCTCTTTCTGTCCTTTCTCTCCTCTTTGGTCTATCTTTTCTCTCCTCTTTGGTCTGTCCTTTCTCTCCTCTTTGGTCTGTCCTTTCTCTCCTCTTTGGTCTGTCCTTTCTCTCCTTCTCCTCTTTGGTCTGTCCTTTCTCTCCTCTTTGGTCCTTATCTTTTCTCTCCTCTTTCTTTGGTCTTTCTCTCCTCTTTGTCTGTCCTTTCTCTCCTCTTTGGTCTGTCCTTTCTCTCCTCTTTGGTCTGTCCTTTCTCTCCTCTTTGGTCTGTCCTTTCTCTCCTCTTCGGTCTGTCCTTTCTCTCCTCTTTGGTCCATCCTTTCTCTCCTCTTTGGTCTGTCCCTTCTCTCCTCTTTGGTCTGTCCTTTCTTTCCTCTTTGGTCTGTCCTTTCTCTCTCTTTGGTCTGTCCTTTCTCTCCTCTTTCTGGTCTGTCCTTTCTCTCCTCTTTGGTCTGTCCTTTCTTCCTCTTTGGTCTCCTCTTTGGTCTTTTGTCCTTTCTCTGTCCTTTCTTTGGTCTCCTTTCTCTCCTCTTGGTCCGTTTTCTCTCCTCTTTGGTCTGTCCTTTCTCTCCTCTTTGGTCTGTCCTTTCTCTCCTCTTTGGTCTGTCCTTTCTTTCCTCTTCGGTCTGTCCTTTCTCTCCTCTTTGGTCCGTCCTTTCTCTCCTCTTTATCTGTCCTTTCTCTCCTCTTTGGTCTGTCCTTTCTCTCCTCTTTGGTCTGTCCTTTCTCTCCTCTTTCTGTCCTTTCTTTCCCTCTTTGTCTGTCCTTTCTCTCCTCTTTGGTCTGTCCTTTCTCTCCTCTCCTTTTGGTCTGTCCTTTCTCTCCTCTTTGATCTGTCCTTTCTCTCCTCTTTGGTCTGTCCTTTCTTTCCTCTTTGGTCTGTCCTTTCTCTCCTCTTTGGTCTGTCCATCTGTCCTTTCTCTCCTCTTTGGTCTGTCCTTTCTCTCCTCTTTGGTCTGTCCTTTCTCTCCTCTTTGGTCTGTCCTTTCTCTCCTCTTTGGTCTGTCCTTTCTCTCCTCTTTGGTCTGTCCTTTCTCTCCTCTTTGGTCTGTCCTTTCTTTCCTCTTTGGTCTGTCCTTTCTCTCCTCTTCGTCTATCCTTTCTCTCCTCTTTGGTCTGTCCTTTCTCTCCTCTTCGGTCTGTCCTTTCTCTCCTCTTCGTCTGTCCTTTCTCTCCTCTTTGGTCTGTCCTTTCTCTCCTCCTCTTTTCCTCTTCGGTCTGTCCTTTCTCTCCTCTTCGGTCTGTCCTCTTTGGTCCGTGTCCTTTTCTCCTCTTCTGGTCTGTCCTTTTTCTCCTCTTCCTTTCTCTCCTCTTTGGTCTGTCCTTTCTTTCCTCTTTGGTCTGTCCTTTCTCTCCTCTGTCCTTTCCTCTTTGGTCCGTCCTTTCTCTCCTCTTTGTCCTTTCTCTCCTCTTCCTTTCGGTCTGTCCTTTCTCTCCTCTTTGGTCTGTCCTTTCTCTCCTCTTTCTTTCCTCTTTGGTCTGTCCTTTCTCTCCTCTTTCGTCTGTCCTTTCTCTCCTCTTTGGTCTGTCCTTTCTCTCCTCTTTGGTCTGTCCTTTCTTTCCTCTTTGGTCTGTCCTTTCTTTCTCTTTGGTCTCTTTCTCTCCTCCTTTCTTTCTCTCCTCTTCGTCTGTCCTTTTTGGTCTCTCCTCTTCGTCTGTCCTTTCTCTCCTCTTTGGTCTGTCCTTTCTTTCCTCTTTCTTCCTTTCTCTCCTCTTTGGTCCGTCCTTTCTTTCCGTCTGTCCTTTCTTTCCTCTTCGTCTGTCCTGTCCCTTTCTCTCCTCTTTTCTTTCCTCTTTGGTTTGTCATTTCGCTCCTCTTTGGTCCTGAGCACACTTGTCAATGGAAACTTTGATTCATGTATACATTACACTGTGAACAGCAGCTCTGATACCTCCATGGGACCAGGTTGATGCGAATAAATCAGCTTTGTGTCCGGAATTCTCTTTGTCTGTCTGGGACGTTGGGTGTGGGGGAGGCAGGTGTGCAAAGAAAAAAACTAGTATCTCCAAAAAGTCCATTTTTTGCAGTTGTTTTCAGATCTAATACCATTGAGTCTTGGAAGTTGACACAGTGTTTCGGATGTTTTTAATTGATCCTTGAGCCATAAAACATTTACAACATATGCATGGCAATGACTACTTTCAATTTATGTAAAATAATCCAAATGAACAAAAATGTAGATAGAAGGCTTTTCAGGGCAGCCCTTGGTGTGTAGGGATGGACTTATGCTGGGGCATTTTACATGGGTAAGGGAGTTGCCTGAACCTTTGGACACAAAGGAGGTCGGTCATAGGTCGAGAGAAAACTGACTGTCCCTTGCTGCCTGTGTGTTCTGAGTGAACCTGTCCAGCATAATCAAGGTTGGGGAGTAATGGAGTAATTTCCCCAGTCCCTGGCACTGAAAAACATCCCCACACCATGATGCTGCCACCACCATGCTTTACCGTTGGGATGGTGCCAGGTTTTCTCCAGGCGTGACGCTTGGCATTCAGGCCAAAGAGTTCAATCTTGGTTTTATCAGACCAGAGAATCTTGTTTCTCATGGTCCTAGAGTCCTTTAGGTGCCTTTTGACAAACTTCAAGCGGGCTGACATTTGCCTTTTACTGAGGAGTGGCTTCCGTCTGGCCACTCTACCATTAAGGCCTGCTTGGTGGAATGCTGCAGAAATGGTTGTCCTTCTGGAAGGTTCTCCCATCACCACAGAGGAACTCTGGAGCTCTGTCAGAGTAACCATCGGGTTCTTGGTCACCTCCCTGACCAAGGCCCTTCTCCCCCGATTGCTCAGTTTGGCCGGGCGACCAGCTCTAGGAAGAGTCTTGGTGGTTCCAAACTTCTTCCATTTAAGAATGATGGAGGACACTGTTCTTGGGGACCTTCAATGCTGCATACATTTTTTCATACCCTTCCCCAGATCTCGACACAATCCTGTCTTAGAGCTCTACTAATAATTCCTTTGGCCTCACGGCTTGTGTTTTGCTCTGACATGCACAGTCAACTGTGGGACCTTATCCAGACAGTGTGCCTTTCTAAATCATGTCCAATCAATTGAATTTACCACAGGTGTACTCAAATCAAGTTGTAGAAACATCTCAAGAATGATGACTGGAAACAGGATGCACCTGAGCTCAATTTCAAATCTCATAGCAAAGGGTCTGAATGATTATGTAAATAAGGTATTTCTAAAAACCTGTTTTCATTTGTCATTATGGGTTACTGTGTGTAGATTGATGAGGAAATGTTTTTATTTAATCTATTTTAGAAAAAGGCTGTAATGTAACAAAATGTGTAAAAAGTCAAAGGGTCTGAATATTTTCTGAATGCACTGTAAGCACTTATTACATGTAACAGATTACAGAAAAACTGTAACTGTAATCTGGCACGTTATCAGCTAAATTATTGTAATCAGATTACAAATACCTTTGAAAAACTAAAAGATTTCTTCTAGGATTACTTTAAAATTCAGAAACGATGTCTCTGAAAACATACATTATGACACCTTTCTGTTTTCTCGATGATACTCAAATCAGCATTGAAAAAAGGTGCAAAATTAAGTTTGGTTCCGCCTGAGCGAGTCTGACCACATGTCAGAGACCACTATGATGACTCACCAAATGCATTTTATAGATTGTGGGAAAAGAGCAGGAATAGGCTTTGTAGGCTACAGTCCAAGCTATGTCTTCCAATGGTGTGACTGTTGTCGTCATGCAAAGATTATACATCCAATTTGACTATAGCTCAGCTTTCAACACCATTGTGCCCACCATCACTATGCTAAGAACCCTGGGATTAAAAACCTCCCTCTGCAACTGGATCCTGGACTTCCTGACCAGCTGCCCCCAGGTGGTGAGGGTAGGCAACAAAACATCCACCATGCTGATTCTCAACACTGGGCTGATCGTGACTACAGGAAGGCCCGATCCACATCAATGGGGCTGTTGTGGAGCAGGTTGTGAGTTTCAAGTTCCTCGGTGTCCACATCACTAAGGAACTATCATGGTCCACACAGGTCAACACAGTTGTGAAGAGGGCACGACCACGCCTCTTCCCCCTCATAAGGCTGAAAAGATTTGGCATGGGCTCTCAGATCCTGAAAAATCTTGCCTGGCTGCATCACCGCTTGGTATGGCAACTGCTTGGCATCTGACCGCAAGACACTATAGAGGGTAGTGCGTAGGGCCCAGTACATCACTGGGGCCGATATCCCTGCCATCCAGGACCGCTTACCAAGCGGTGTCAGATGAAGGTCCTAAAATGGACTCCTGCCACCAAAGTTATAGACTTTCCTCTCTGCTACTGCACGGCAAGCGGTACAATGCACCAGGTCTGGAACCAACAGGACCCTGAACAGCTTCTACCCCCATGCCTCAAGACTGCTAAATATTTAGTTCAATAGTTAACCAATAGCAGCGTTGACCCTTTTTGCTTTTATTGTTCATTATCTACCCTGTTGCCTAGTCACTTTATCCATACTTATATATACATATCTACCTCAATTACCTCGTACCCCTGCCCATTGACTCGGTTCTGGTACCCTCTGTATATAGCCAAGTTATCATTACTCATTGTGTATTCATTCCTTGTGTTATTATTTTGATATTTTACTCCTATTTATTTTTTCTTTCTCTCTGCATTGTTGGGAAGGACCTTTAAGTAAGCGTTTCACTGTTAGTCTATACCTGTGGTGTCACGTCCAGACCTTAGTTCCTTTTTTGATGTCTCTATTTTAGGTTGGTCAGGGCGTGAGTTGGGGTGGGCATTCTGTTTTATTCTATGTTTTTATTTCTATGTGTTTGGCCTGGTATGGTTCCCAATCAGAGGCAGCTGTCAATCATTGTCTCTGATTGAGAACCATACTTAGGCAGCCTGTTTTCGCCCTTGAGTGGTGGGTAGTTGTTTTCTGTCTCTGTACCAGACAGGACTGTTTTGTTAGTTCCGTTTTGTTTGTTCTAATGTTCCGTGGAATGAAAAGATCATGAACATGAACCACGCTACACATTGGTCCTCTCCTTATTCCACCTACAACAGCCGTTACATGTGGTTTACAAAGCATGTGACAAATAACATTTTATTTGATTCATTTAGCTATTTGCGCCTTAAAGATTTTGGTTGTTTTGTATGGCTGTTCACAAATGTACAGTATATGTGTATTTTAACCTAATAATGGTTGAATTGAAGAACATTAAGCTGCCTATCAATCATTGCTTTTGCGACCAGTGGACAGCCAGTGAAAACAGTGCAACAACTTCATAGTGAGGATCCCAGCCTATGGAACACAAGGTTGAGTCAATTCCTCCCTTCTAAACTCCTCCATGGTATTGTGCTCCACATACTGTCAGAAACAAGTTTCATTTACAAAGACCACAAGTGTGGCTTTTATTGCTCAATCTAATGAATGCTGATTCAAAATTAATGTCCCTAGGCCTAATGGACACATGCTCAAACTCACACATGTACTTTTGATAAAGTGATCTAAAGATCTAAAGTGTTACCAACAAAAAGTAAACAATAGGCCGATAACAAATGTGGGATTCATTTTTCACAAGCAAATATAACTTTGTGGTCGTTCTCAAAGCATGCCATTCCATGAGAGGAGAATGTATTTTTCAACTCAAAGCAATTAGCCCAGTCAGTCAATTGAGGGCTATTAAATCATTGGAATGACTGTAAATCTGACAGGCTTTATTTTCTATTGCAAAGATATACCCTAATTGTATTAATATTTGTATTGAAGTAGAAAGCAATGGATTAGAAGAAGCCTACATAACCCGTAAGGAAAAATGCAACATCAACTTAAGTTCATGTAAACTCTAACATTGATTTATCCTGCAAAATATGTTGTTCAATTGAGAATATTCATTTTCTCTTCTTCAAATATCTCTTAAGGGGAAAGTAATCTAAAAGTAACTGAAAGTAATCAGATTACGTTACTGAGTTTGGGTAATCCAAAAATTACGTTACTGATTACAATTTTGGACAGGTAGCTAATAATTGTAACGCATAATATTTATAAAGTAACCTACCCAACCCTGAGCATAATCAAATAGGTGTTGACTTTACCTCCCTGGAATTATAGTGGAAGAGGCTGTGTTGGTGTCCTCCAATGACTTAAGAGTTTGAGAGCCAGCTATGCAGCAGAGAGGTGGTCTTACTTTGCAAGAAGAATGATTTTAATCCTGTTTACATGGACACATCTGAAATCAGCCTACCTGATGGAACTTAAATAAATGCACAAAATGATTTCCAAGATGCATATTTTCAGTTTTTCTGAACTCACTTCACTCACCCATAAGAGCAGCTTGTGCTGCTGGAACACAACTTACGCTGTTTACATGTCCTAATAAAAGGAAAGACTGCTTAAAAAACCAGATATTTTAATCGGGGTATGCTTACTTTCATTTGACCTGACTATTGCCTTACGCTGTTTACATGTCCTAATAAAAGGAAAGACTGCTTAGAAAACCAGATATTTGAATCGGGGTATGCTTACTTTCATTTGACCTGACTATTGCCTTACGCTGTTTACATGTCCTAATAAAAGGAAAGACTGCTTAGAAAACCAGATATTTTAATCGGGGAAGCCTTACGCTTCCTATTGCCATAATCACTTTAATTCAAATTGAATTATTATTGTGCCTGTAAACATGCTCATTGCTACATTATTAATGTCTCAGAGCACCATGGAATTCTAATTTGTCATGACATTTTTTAAAACAATTGGCACATCAAATCACTTGCCCTCTGGTGGATGAATGACCAGTTCTGCTCCGTACTTGTAACCTTGGACAAACGTCTAATAATGCAGCCAGCAGCTTGCTACAAGACTGGTTGTGAGTGTTCACTCAGCCTTACCCATTCTGTGGTGATTCACCCACCAAGCCAAGGAAAGTGTTTTATTCCAGCCCTGCCTGCAGGGACAGGGAGGAGGATCTATCATGGCTCCTGAGATCCTAAATTCACCACTAATGAGAGAAAGTACTTTTATAGAACTAATGACCAACAGAGGAACGAGGAGTGACTCACACTGTGCTGTATTGAGACAGACTTGTTACTGAGTTGTTATTTGGTTGTGCGTTCATGGTTGCATGGTTGGGTTTTGGTCAGGACTTAATAACCGTCCTTGGATTGGTTGTGATGTGATGACTGATGGCTGGTCATGTGGTCCTTTGTGTTTTGCGAGAGAGGCAATTATTTTCTCCATCTCACCTCCATCTGTCTGGTAGTTGTAAGAGGTGGTGACAGTGTGGTCTCTCACATTGTGTGTGTTCACCCATGTTTATCTGTGACTGTGTTTTTCCTGCACGCGCGTGCATTTTTATTTAACCTTTAACTAGGCAAGTCATTTATGAACAAATTCATATTTACAATGACGGCTTACCCAGACAATGACGGCTTACCCAGCCAAACATTTTAATATATATTTATACAATATATATTAAAATGTTACCCATTCCATGATTTGTATTATAATTCACACAGTTAAGATAGAGGTCAGTTATACACAGAGGTTTGCTGTACAGACGTGCTTTTTCTAGAGGTCTGAGTGGGTCCTGCAGTCATCCCTTAACTCTGTCCTTCTGCAGGTAGTTGATGGGCTCCAGACATCATTGCCAGCTGTCTGCTTCCCCAGGACCTACCAACCCAAGGCAAGACCTGCAGACTAGGGGCCTGACACTGGGTCTGGGGTCTGGGAGGAGATGGGGAGAGCTGGAGGTATGGAGCTACTGCAGATGTAGAGGGGTGGAATTAGTGTGTTATATATATATATATATATATATATATATATATATATATATACATTATATATATATACATTATATATATATATGTATATACATGTGTATGTATATATAATTTATATATTTTATTTAACCTTTATTTAACTAGGCAAGTCATTTAAGAACAAATTTGTATTTACAATGACGGCCTACCCAGCCAAACCCGATATATATACATACATACACACAAACAAACGTACTGCTTAAGGGGACATATGCATACTTGTGTCTGCAAGACCTATGTCTACTTGCGCACACGCACGCACACACACACACACACACACACACACACACACACACACACACACACACACACACACACACACACACACACACACACACACACACACACACACACACACACACACACACACACACACACACACATACACACACATACGCACATATACGCACACAGCACACAGAGCAGTGGTTCCCAGGAAATGCTTTTCCTTTGTGACGAAGGTGAACCACAAACGCTAACATCTGTTAACATTCATCCCGGACGAGCCCCCATATGTTACGACACCAGTAACTAGCCCAATGATTTTATTTTGCTGCACTCGTCTGGGGGTCTTAGGCCTAGCTACATGGTATGTAACCTGATGTGATGTGTGCATAAATGTGTGAGGTAAGCGTATGCGACCAGGTGTTGAATGCATGTACCCAGGAGACAACAACCTTGCCTCAGGTCCAGAGCCAGCTCCTTCTTGACCTCTTGGTTGGCCAGTCCAAGTGGATTATTATTTGTTTGGATGGTGACAAAAATAAACATACACAAAGGAAAACTACAAACATGCATTCCCCATACTAAAGTCTCAAAGCCAAGGCCTTATGGCCACCAAACCAGCCAGCAGCCTTATGGCCACCAAACCAGCCAGCAGCCTCATGGCCACCAAACAAACCAGCAGTCTCATGGCCACCAAACAAACCTGCAGCCTCATTGCCACCAAACAAACCTGCAGCCTCATGGCCACCAAACAAACCTGCAGCCTCATGGCCACCAAACAAACCAGCAGTCTCATGGCCACCAAACAAACCTGCAGTCTCATGGCCACCAAACAAACCAGCAGTCTCATGGCCACCAAACAAACCAGCAGTCTCATGGCCACCAAACAAACCAGCAGTCTCATGGCCACCAAACAAACCTGCAGCCTCATGGCCACCAAACAAACCAGCAGCCTCATGGCCACCAAACAAACCTGCAGCCTTATGGCCACCAAACAAACCAGCAGTCTCATGGCCACCAAACAAACCTGCAGGCTCATGGCCACCAAACAAACCAGCAGTCTCATGGCCACCAAACAAACCTGCAGCCTCATGGCCACCAAACAAACCAGCAGCATCATGGCCACCAAGCAAACCTGCAGCCTCATGGCCACCAAACAAACCAGCAGCATCATGGCCACCAAACAAACCAGCAGTCTCATGGCCACCAAGCAAACCTGTAGCCTCATGGCCACCAAACAAACCTGCAGCCTCATGGTCAAAAAACAAACCAGCAGTCTCATGGCCACCAAACAAACCTGCAGCCTCATGGTCAAAAAACAAACCAGCAGCCTCATGGCCACCAAACAAACCTGCATCCTCATGGCCACCAAACAAACTTGCAGCCTCATGGCCACCAAACAAACCAGCAGTCTCATGGCCACCAAGAAAACCTGCAGCCTCATGGCCACCAAACAAACCTGCAGCCTCATGGTCAAAAAACAAACCAGCAGTCTCATGGCCACCAAACAAACCAGCAGCCTCATGGCCACCAAACAAACCAGCAGTCTCATGGCCACCAAACAAACCTGCAGCCTCATGGCCACCAAACAAACCTGCATCCTCATGGCCACCAAACAAACCAGCAGTCTCATGGCCACCAAACAAACCTGCAGCCTCATGGCCACCAAACAAACCAGCAGCCTCATGGCCACCAAACAAACCAGCAGCCTCATGGCCACCAAACAGATCTGCAGCCTCATGGCCACCAAACAAACCTGGATGCAATGTGGAAGTGGTAGTCATGGATATCCTAACATGAACCTTGGTTAGTATCATAACAATCAGGGACAACCTGTTGACTTCCGGCGCCGACTGAGATGGCCGCCTCGCCGCGTTCCTAGGAAACTATGCAGTTTTTTGTTTTTACGTGTTATTTCTTACATTAGTACCCCAGGTCATCTTAGGTTTCATTACATACAGTCGAGAAGAACTACTGAATATAAGATCAGCGTCAACTCACCATCAGTACGACCAAGAATATGTTTTCCGCGACGCGGATCCTGTGTTCTGCCTTACAAACAGGACAACGGAATGGATCGCATGCAGCGACCCAAGGAAACGTCTCCGAAAAAGAGGGAAACGAGGCGGTGTTCTGGTTAGACTCTGAAAAAGGGCACATCGCGCACCACTTCCCAGCATTCTTCTTGCCAATGTCCAGTCTCTCGACAACAAGGTTGATGAAATCCGAGCAAGGGTGGCATTCCAGAGGGACATCAGAGACTGCAACGTTCTCTGCTTTACGGAAACATGGCTTACTGGAAAGACGCTATCCAGGGCGGTGCAGCCAACAGGTTTCTCCACGCATCGCGCAGACAGAAACATACATCTCTCT
>NW_025750960.1:0-17014 GCF_021184085.1 Oncorhynchus gorbuscha | reverse complement strand
GTCATGTTTGTCATTTATTATCATGTCTTGTCCCTGTGCTCCCCATGCTATTCGTTTCCCTCTGCTGGTCTTATTTGGTTCTTTCCCTCCTTCTATCCCTCTCTCTCCCCCTCCCTCTCTCACTCTCTCGCTCTCTCTTCTCTCTATCGCTCCGTTCCTGCTCCCAGCTGTTCCTATTCCCCTAATCATCATTTAGTCTTCCCACACCTGTTCCCGATCCTTTCCCCTGATTAGAGTCCCTATTTATTCCTTTGTGATCCGTTCCTGTCCCGTCGGTTCCTTGTTTTGTATTCACCATGCTGTGATTGCGTTTCGCCCTGTCCTGTCGTGTTTTTTGCCTTCATCAGATGCTGCGTGTGAGCAGGTGGCTCTATCAACTACGGCCTGCGCCTACCCGAAGCTGACCTGCAGTCTGTGGCCGCTTCTCTAGTTATTCCCTCTACAGACTAGAGGATTTTTGTTATTCCCTGTTTTGGATTTAAATAAACTCTGTTTCTGTTAAGTCGCTTTTGGGTCCTCTTTCACCTGCATGACAGAAGGAACCGACCAAGGAATGGACCCAGCGACTTCAGACGCTCGTTACACTGCCGTCGAGATCCAAGGAGCCATGCTCGGCAGACACGAGCAGGAATTGTCTGCTGCTCGCCATGCCGTGGAGAACCTGGCTGCTCAGGTTTCCGACCTCTCTGGACAGTTCCAGAGTCTACGTCTCGTGCCACCTGTTACTTCCTGGCCTGCCGAGCCTCCAGAACCTAGGGTTAATAACCCACCTTGCTACTCCGGGCAGCCCACTGAGTGCCGCTCCTTTCTCACGCAGTGTGAGATTGTGTTCTCTCTCCAACCAACACATACCTAGAGAGAGCTCGGGCTGTTCACGCTATTTCACCCTTACGGCCGGGCCTGGAATGGGGCACAGCTATCTGGGAGGCAAGGGGCTGATTGCTCTAACAAATTCCAGAACTTTAAAGAGGAGATGATTCGCTTCTTGACCGCTCAGTTTTTGGTGGAGGCTTCTAGGCCCTGGGCTTCTATGCCAAGGTAGAACGGGTCCATAACGGATTATTCCATTGAGTTTCGCACCTGCTGCCTCTAGTGAGTGGAACGGTTTTAGCTGCTCGCTCGTTTTCTGAGGAGACTCCACGCAGTGGTTATGATGAGATTCTCTCCGGGAGGTTCCTTCAGATGTGGGACTTGATTGCTCGCCATCCGCATAGAACGACGGGTAGATCTTTCGTCACCGGGCTCGTGGAAGAGAGCTCGTATCAACGGTGTTTCCCGTTCCGCATCAACCATTCTCCTCTGGCTTTGAGACTGAGCCCATGCAGCTGGGGGAGGGATCGTATCTCGAATAAGGAGAGGGAACGGAGGATCACCAACCGCCTGTGCCTCTATTGCTGGAGTTGCTGGACATTTTGTTAATTCATGTCCAGTAAAAGCCAGAGCTCATCTGTAAGCGAGGGTTACAGGTGAGCGCAACTACTCAAGTCTCTCCATCAAGGTCCCCACTTTGTCGGTCCATCTACGCTGGACCGGTTCGGTGTCATGTTTGTCATTTATTGTCATGTCTTGTCCCTGTGCTCCCCATGCTATTCGTTTTCCTCTGCTGGTCTTGTTTGGTTCTATCCTCTCTCCCCTCCTCTCTCACTCTCTCGCTTCTCTCTTCTGTCGTTCGCTCCTGCTCCCAGCTGTTCCTATTCCCCCTAATCATCATTTAGTCTTCCCACACCTGTTCCCGATCCTTTCCCCTGATTAGAGTCCCTATTTATTCCTTTGTGATCCGTTCCTGTCCCGTCAAGTTCCTTGTATTGTATTCACCATGCCGTGATTGCGTTTCGTGTCCTGTCGTGCCTTTGCCGTGATTGTGTATCACCCTGTCCTGTCGTGTTTTGTGCCTTCATCAGATGCTGCGTGTGAGCAGGTGTCTCAGTCGACTACGGCCTGCGCCACCCGGGCGACCTGCAGTCTGTGGCCGCTTTCTCCAGTTGTTTCCCTCTACAAGTCTAGAGGAATTCTGTTATTCCGTTTTGGACTTTAATAAACTCTGTTTCTGTTAAGTCGCTTTTGGGTCCTCTTTCACCTGCATGACAGAAGGAACCGACCAAGGAATGGACCCAGCGACTTCAGACGCCGTTACACTGCCGTCGAGATCCAAGGAGCCATGCTCGGCAGACACGAGCAGGAATTGTCTGCTGCTCGCCATGCCGTGGAGAACCTGGCCGCTCAGGCTTCCGGCACCTCTCTGGACAGTTCCAGAGTCTACGCCTCGTGCCACCTGTTACTCCCTGGCCTGCCGAGCCTCCAGAACCCAGGGTTAATAACCCACCTTGCTACTCCGGGCAGCCCACTGAGTGCCGCTCCCTTTCTCACGCAGTGTGAGATTGTGTTCTCTCTCCAACCCCACACATACTCTAGAGAGAGAGCTCGGGTTGCTTACGCCATTTCACTCCTTACTGGCGCACTCGAGGTTCAAGTGTTCAGCACGTTCGACGTGTTCTACAGCGCCTTTAGAGAATTGTCTCTACGTAAAGGCTGAGAAGTGCTCTTTCATGTCTCCTCCGTTACTTTTCTCGGTTCCGTTATTTCCGCTGAAGGCATTCAGATGGATTCCGCTAAGGTCCAAGCGTCAGTGATTGGCCCGTTCCAAGGTCACGTGTCGAGTTGCAGCGCTTTAGGTTTCGCTAATTTCTATCGGCGTTTCATTCGTACTTCGGGCAAGTTGCTGCCCTCTCACAGCTCTTTACTTCTGTCAAGACGTGTTTTAAGTGGTCCGGTTCCGCCCAGGGAGCTTTTGATCTTCTAAAAGAACGCTTTACGTCCGCTCCTATCCTCGTTACTCCTGACGCCACTAGACAATTCATTGTCGAGGTTGACGCCAGAGGTAGGCGTGGGAGCCATCCTATCCCAGCGCTTTCCAGTCTGACGATAAGGTTCATCCTTGCGCTTATTTTTCTATCGCTGTCGCCATCTGAGCGTAACGTATGATGTGGGTAATCAGGATCCGTTCGCCATCCGCTTAGCCCTAGGCGAATGGCGACAGTGGTTGAGGGGGCGACCGTTCCTTTTGTCGTTTGGACAGACCATAAGAACCTTGAGTACATCCGTTCTGCCAAACGACTTGCACGTCTGGGCTGCTTTCGTTGGGCGTTGATTTTTCGCTGCTTCGAGTTTGTGATTTCTTACCGTCAGCAGCAAGAACACCAAGCCTGATGCCTTATCCCGTCTGTTTGGCTCCTCTTCTTTTCTGTGGAGCCACATCCCCAGGGATTCTTCCTTATGGGCGTGTTGTCGGGTTGACAGTCTGGGGAATTGAAAGACAGGTTACAAGCACTCACGCACACTGCGTCGCGCGCGCTTGTCCTAGTAACCTCCTTTTCGTTCCTGTTTCCACTCGTCTGGCTGTTCTTCAGTGGGCTCACTCTGCCAAGTTAGCTGGTCATCCCTGTGTTCGAGGCACTCTTGCGTCTATTCGCCAGCGCTTTTGGTGGCCGACCAGGAGCGTGACACGCGCCGCTTCGTGGCTGCTTGTTCGGACTGCGCGCAGACTAAGTCGGGTAACTTCCTCCTGCCGGTCGCCTCAGACCGCTTCCCCATTCCTTCGACCATGGTCTCACATTGCCTTAGACTTCATTACCGGTCTGCCTTTGTCTGCGGGGAAGACTGTGATTCTGACGGTTGTCGATAGGTTCTCTAAGGCGGCACATTTCATTCCCCTCGCTAAACTTCCTTCCGCTAAGGAGACGGCACAAATCATTATTGAGAATGTATTCAGAATTCATGGCCTACCCGTTAGACGCCGCTTCAGACAGAGGCCCGCAATCCACGTCACAGTTTTGGAGGGAGTTCTGTCGTTTGATTGGTGCGTCCGTCAGTCTCTCTCTTCCGGGTTTCATCCCCAGTCTAACGGTCAAGCAGAGAGGGGGCCAATCAGACGATTGGTCGCATACTACGCAGCCTTTCTTTCAGAAACCCTGCGTCTTGGGCAGAACAGCCCCTGGGCAGAATACGCCACAATTCGCTTCCTTCGTCTGCTACCGGGTTATCTCCGTTTCCAGAGTAGTCCTGGCTACCAGCCTCTGTTCTCATCCCAGCTTGCCGAGTCCAGCGCTCCTCCGCTCAAGCCGCTTGTCCAACGTTGTGAGCGCACCTGGAGGAGGGTGAGGTCTGCACTTTGCCGTTACAGGGCACAGACGGTGAGAGCGCCACAAACGAGGATTAAGAGTCCAAGGTATTGTTGCGGCCAGAGAGTGTGGCTTTCCACTCGCAACCTTCCTCTTACGACAGCTTCTCGTGTAGTTGACTCCGCGTTCATTGGTCCGTTCCGTGTCTCCCAGGTCGTTAATCCCCGCTGTGCGACTGTTTCTTCCGCGACATCTTCGTCATGGTCCATCCTGTCTTCCATGTCTCCTGTGTTAAGCCCTTTCGCACCCCGTCGTCTTCCCTCCCCCTCCCGTCCTGTCGAGAGCGCACTCTATTTACAAGGTACATAAGATTATGGACATGCTTCGGGACGGGTCACCAATACCTAGTGGATTGGGAGGGCTACGGTCCTGAGGAGAGGAGTTGGGTTCCGCCTCGACGTGCTGGACCGTCCGCTTCATCGATGATTTCCCTCCGTTGCCGCTGGATTCTCTCGAGGGTGCGCCAGGAGGCGCCGGTGAGTGGGGGGTACTGTCATGTTTGTCATTTATTGTCATGTCTTGTCCCTGTGCTCCCCTATGCTATTCGTTTCCTCTGCTGGTCTTGTTTGGTTCTATCCCCTCTCTCTCCCCTCCCCCTCTCTCACTCTCTCGCTCTCTCTTCTCTGTCGCCCGCTTCCTGCTCCCAGCTGTTCCTATTCCCCTAATCATCATTTAGTCTTCCCACACCTGTTCCCGATCCTTTCCCTGATTAGAGTCCCTATTTATTCCTTTTGTGATCCGTTCCTGTCCCGTCGGTTCCTTGTATTGTATTCACCATGCCGTGATTGCGTCGCCCTGTCCTGTCGTGTTTTTGCCGTGATTGTGTATCACCCTGTCCTGTCGTGTTTTGTGCCTTCATCAGATGCTGCGTGTGAGCAGGTGTCTCAGTCGACCACGGCCTGCGCCTACCCGGCGACCTGCAGTCTGTGGCCGCTTCTCCAGTTGTTTCCCCCTCTACAAGTCTAGAGGAATTCTGTTATTCCGTTTTTGGACTTTAATAAACTCTGTTTCTGTTAAGTCGCTTTTGGGTCCTCTTTACCTGCAGACATTCGGGTGCTACATGCAGTGCCTTGATTGACTCTGGGGCTGAGGGTTGTCACCTTTACACCTGTTGTTTTGGGTCATCCCTGGCTAGTATGTCATAATCCTTCTATTAATTGGTCTAGTAATTCTATCCTATCCTGGAACGTTTCTTGTCATGTGAAGTGTTTAATGTCTGCCATCCTCCCATTTCTTCTGTCCCCACTTCTCAGGAGGAACCTGGCGATTTGACAGGAGTGCCGGAGGAATATCATGATCTGCGCACGGTCTTCAGTCGGTCCCGAGCCAACTCCTTCCTCCTCACCGGTCGTATGATTGTAGTATTGATCTCCTTCCGGGACCACTCCTCCTCGGGGTAGACTATACTCTGTCGGCTCCCGAACGTAAGGCTCTCGAGGATTATTTGTCTGTGTCTCTTGACGCCGGTACCATAGTGCCTTCTTCCTCTCCGGCCGGGGCGGGGTTCTTTTTTGTTAAGAAGAAGGACGGTACTCTGCGCCCCTGCGTGGATTATCGAGGGCTGAATGACATAACGGTTAAGAATCGTTATCCGCTTCCCTTATGTCATCAGCCTTCGAGATTCTGCAGGGAGCCAGGTGCTTTACTAAGTTGGACCTTCGTAACGCTTACCATCTCGTGCGCATCAGAGAGGGGGACGAGTGGAAAACGGCGTTTAACACTCCGTTAGGCATTTTGAGTACCGGGTTCTGCCGTTTGGTCTCGCCAATGCGCCAGCTGTTTTTCAGGCATTAGTTAATGATGTTCTGAGAGACATGCTGAACATTTTGTTTTTGTCTATCTTGACGATATCCTGATTTTTTCTCCGTCACTCGAGATTCATGTTCAGCACGTTCGACGTGTTCTACAGCGCCTTTTAGAGAATTGTCTCTACGTAAAGGCTGAGAAGTGCTCTTTTCATGTCTCCTCCGTTACTTTTCTCGGTTCCGTTATTTCCGCTGAAGGCATTCAGATGGATTCCGCTAAGGTCCAAGCTGTCAGTGATTGGCCCGCTCCAAGGTCACGTGTCGAGTTGCAGCGCTTTTTAGGTTTCGCTAATTTCTATCGGCGTTTCATTCGTAATTTCGGTCAAGTTGCTGCCCTCTCACAGCTCTTACTTCTGTCAAGACGTGTTTTAAGTGGTCCGGTTCCGCCCAGGGAGCTTTTGATCTTCTAAAAGAACGCTTTTACGTCCGCTCCTATCGTGAACTGCTCGCCATCCGCTTAGCCCTAGGCGAATGGCGACAGTGGTTGGAGGGGGCGACCGTTCCTTTTGTCGTTTGGACAGACCATAAGAACCTTGAGTACATCCGTTCTGCCAAACGACTTAATGCCCGTCAAGCTCGTTGGGCGTTGTTTTTCGCTTCGTTTCGAGTTTGCTTCATTACACGGTCTGCCTTTGTCTGCGGGGAAGACTGTGATTCTTACGGTTGTCGATAGGTTCTCTAAGGCGGCACATTTCATTCCCTCGCTAAACTTCCTTCCGCTAAGGACGGCACAAATCATCATCGAATGTGTTCAGAATTCATGGCCTCCCGTTAGACGCCGTTTCTGACAGAGGCCCGCAATTCACGTCACAGTTTTGGAGGGTTCTGTCGTTTGATTGGTCGTCCGTCAGTCTCTCTTCCGGGTTTTCATCCCCAGTCTAGCAGTCAAGCAGAGGGCCAATCAGACGATTGATTAATTAGCATACTACGCCTTTCTTTCAGAAACCCTGCGTCTTGGGCAGAACAGCTCCCTGGGCAGAATCGCTCTGGCTTCCTTCCTTCGTCTGCTACCGGGTTATCTCCGTTTCAGGTAGTCTGGGTTACCAGCCTCCTCTGTTCTCATCCCAGCTTGCCGAGGTCAGCGTTCCCTCCCGGCTCAGCGTTTGTCAACGTTGTGCAGGCGCACCTGGAGGAGGTGAGGTCTGCACTTTGCATGCACAGGGCACAGACTGTGAGAGCCGCCAATAAACGCAGGGATTAAGAGTCAAGTATTGTTGCGGCCAGAGAGTGTGGCTTTCCACTCGCAACCTTCCTCTTACGACAGCTTCTCGTAAGTTGACTCACGCAGTTCATTGGTCCGTTCCGTGTCTCCCAGGTCGTCCCAATCCTGTCGCTGTGCGACTGCTTCTTCCGCGACATCTTCGTCGCGTCCATCCTGTCTTCCATGTCCCTGTGTCAAGCCCTTTCTTCGCACCCCGTTCGTCTTCCCTCCCCCCTCCCGTCCTTGTCGAGGCGCACCTATTTTAAGGTACGTAAGATCATGGACATGCGTTCTCGGGACGGGGTCACCAATACTTAGTGGATTGGGAGGGTTACGGTCCTGAGGAGAGGAGTTGGAGGTTCCGTCTCGGGACGTGCTGGACCGTTCACTTATTGATGATTTCCTCCGTTGCCGCCCAGTTCCTCCTCGAGTGCGCCAGGAGGCGCTCGGTGAGTGGGGGGTACTGTCATGTTTTGTCTTAGATTGTCTTGTCATTATGCTTTCCTTCTGTTCGTTTCCCCTGCTGGTCTTATTAGGTTCGTTCCTTTTTCTATCCCTCCCTCTCCCCCTCCCCTCTCTCTCCTCTCTCTATCGTTCCGTTCCTGCTCCCAGCTGTTCCTATTCCCTAATCATCATTTAGTCTTCCCACCTGTTCTTATCTTTTCCCCTGATTAGAGTCCTATTTCTTCCCTTGTTTTCCGTTCCTGTCCTGTCGGATCCTTGTCTATTGTTCACCGTGCTGTGTCTATGTATTGCCCTGTCGTGTCGTGTTTCCCTCAGATGCTGCGTAGGTGAGCAGGTGTCTGAGTCTGCTGCGTTCAAGTGCCTTCCCGAGGCAACCTGCAGTTCTTGATCAAGTCTCAGTCTGTTCTCGTCATTACGAGTAGTATTATGCCTTTTGTTTGTAAAGTAACTTTACTGGATTAAAACTTGTTTTCGCCAAGTCGCTTTGGGTCCTCATTCACCTGCATAACACTGAGACTTTAGATAATCCAGGTTACTCTAAGAAGTTGTAACCTCAACTTGCTCAATTTCCATTATTCATTTACAAAGATTGAGGTTAGTTGAGGTTTAGGGTTTAATGAATGATTTGACCCAAGTAATGCTATTAGCTTTTAAATATTTAGGACTAACTTATTTATTATTAAACCATTCTGAAACTGACTGCAGATCTTTGTTAAGTGTTGCAGTAATTTCACTTGATCTAGTATTGGCTACGTGTGAAGTGTTGGAGTCATCCACATACATAGACACACTGCCATGTCATTAGTAAAGATTGAAAAAGTAAGGGACCTACACAGCTGCCCTGGGAATTCCTGATTCTACCTGGATTATGCTGGAGAGGCTTCCATTAAAGAACACCCTCTGTGTTCTGTTAGACAGGTAACTCTTTATCCACAATATACTGTAGTGGGGCATGTAAAGCCATAACACAAGTTTTTCCCAGCAGCAGACTATGATCGATAATGTCAAAAGCCACACTGAATACTAACAAACATTATCATAAATTTGTCATTTGTGGTGCTGTGCATGTTGAATGTCCTTCCCTATAAGCGTGCTGAAAGTCTGTTGTCAATTTGTTTACTGTAAAATAGCATTTTCATCTGGTCAAACAATTTTTCACAAAGTTTACTAAGGGTTGGTAACAGACTGATTGGTCAGCTATTTGAGCCAGTAAAGGGGGGCTTTACTATTCATGGATAGCGGAATGACTTTGTTTCCCTTTTAGGGCCTGAGGGCAAACGCTTTCTTGTAAAACTTAGATTGAAGATATGGCAAATAGGAGTGGCAATATCTGTCATGTTTGTCATTTATTATCATGTCTTGTCCCTGTGCTCCCCATTCTATTCGTTTCCCTCTGCTGGTCTTATTTGGTTCTTTCCCTCCTATCCCTCTCTCTCCCTCCCTCTCTCACTCTCTCGCTCTCTCTTCTCTCTATCGTTCCGCTCCTGCTCCCAGCTGTTCCTATTCCCTAATCATCATTTAGTCTTCCCCACACCTGTTCCCGATCCTTTCCCTGATTAGAGTCCCTATTTATTCCTTTGTGTTCCGTTCCTGTCCCGTCGGTTCCTTGTTTAGTATTCACCATGCTGTGATTGCGTTTCGCCCTGTCCTGTCGTGTTTTTGCTGTGATTGTGTATCGCCCTGTCCTGTCGTGTTTTTGCCTTCATCAGATGCTGCGTGTGAGCAGGTGTCTCTGTCAACTACGGCCTGCGCCTACCCGCGACCTGCAGTCTGTGGCCGCTTCTCCAGTTATTCCCCTCTACAGACTAGAGGATTTTGTTATTCCCTGTTTGGACTTAAATAAACTCTGTTTCTGTTAAGTCGCTTTGGGTCCTCTTTCACCTGCATGACAGAAGGAACCGACCAAGGAATGGACCCAGTGACTTCAGACGCTCGTTACACTGCCGTCGAGATCAAGGTTTTCATGCTCGGCAGACACGAGCAGAAATTGTCTGCTGCTCGCCATGCCGTGGAGAACCTGGCCGCTCAGGTTTCCGACCTCTGGACAGTTCCAGAGTCTCGTCTACGTGCCACCTGTTACTTCCTGGCCTGCCGAGCCTCCAGAACCTAGGGTTAATAACCCACCTTGCTACTCCGGGCAGCCCACTATGCAGCTCCTTTCTCACGCAGTGTGAGATTGTGTTCTCTCTCCAACCCAACACATACTCTAGAGCTCGGGTTGCTTACGCCATTTCACTCTACTGGCCGGGCTCGAGAATGGGGCACAGCTATCTGGGGAGGCAAGGGCTGTTGCTCTAACAAATTCCAGAACTTTAAAGAGGAGATGATTCGGGTTTTTGACCGTTCAGTTTTTGGTGGGGAGGCTTAGGGCCCTGGCTTCTTATGCCAAGGTGAACGGGTCCATAACGGATTATGTGAGTTTCGCACTCTTGCTGCCTCTGGTGAGTGGAACGAGCCGAGATGCTGTCAGCTCGTTTTCTGGAGGGACTCCACGCAGTGGTTAAGGATGAGATTCTCTCCCCGGGAGGTTCCTTCAGATGTGGACTCTTTGATTGCTCTCGCCATCCGCATAGAACGACGGGTAGATCTTCGTCACCGGGCTCGTGGAAGAGAGCTCGCATCAACGGTGTTCCCTCACTTCCGCATCGCAACCATCTCCCTCCTCTGGGCTTTGAGACTGAGCCCCATGCAGCTGGGAGGGATTCGCATCTCCGAATAAGGGGAGAGGGAACGGAGGATCTGTGCGCCTGTGCCTCTGTGCGGAGTTGCTGGACATTTGTTAATTCATGTCCAGTAAAGCCAGAGAAACTCATCTGTAAGCGGAGGGCTGGTGACGCAACTACTGATCTCTCCATCAAGTCCTGTACTATACTGGCCAGTCACCTACGCTGGACGGTTCGGATGCTACATGTAGTGCCTTGATAGACTCTGGGGCTGAGGGTTGTTTCATGGACGACATGGGTTCGGAAACATGACATTCCTTTCAGAGAGTTAGAGAAGCCTCGCCCATTAGCCTTAGATGGTAGTCATCTTCCCAGTATCAGATTTGAGACACTGCAACCTTTAACCCTCACAGTATCTGGTAACCACAGTGAGACTATTTCTTTTTTTGATTTTCCGTTCCGTTTACACCTGTTGTTTTAGGTCATCCCTGGCTAGTATGTCATAATCCTTCTATTAATTGGTCAAGTAATTCTATCCTATCCTGGAGCGTTTTCTTGTCATGTGAAGTGTTTAATGTCTGCCATCCCTCCCGTTTCTTCTGTCCCTACTTCTCAGGAGGAACCTGGCGATTTGACAGGAGTGCCGGAGGAATATCATGATCTGCGCCTGGTCTTCAGTCGGTCCCGAGCCAACTCCTTCCTCCTCACCGGTCGTATGATTGTAGTATTGATCTCCTTCCGGGGACCACTCCTCCTCAGGTAGACTATACTCTCTGTCGGCTCCCGAACGTAAGGCTCTCGAGGATTATTTGTCTGTGTCTCTTGACGCCGGTACCATAGTGCCTTCTTCTTCTCCCCGGCGGGCGGGGTTCTTTTTGTTAAGAAGAAGGGCTGTACTCTGCGCCCCTGCGTGATTATCGAGGGCTGAATGACACAGGTTAAGAATCGTTATCCGCTTCCCCTATGTCATCAGCCTTCGAGATTCTGCAGGGAGCCAGGTGCTTACTAGGTTGGACCTTCGTAACGCTTACCATCTCGTGCGCATCAGAGAGGGGACGAGTGAAAACGGCGTTTAACACCGTTAGGCATTTTGAGTACCGGGTTCTGCCGTTCGGTCCGCCAATGCGCCAGCTGTTTTTCAGGCATTAGTTAATGATGTTCTGAGAGACATGCTGAACATTTTTGTTTTTGATATCTTGATATCCTGATTTTTTCTCCGTCACTCGAGATTCATGTTCAGCACGTTCGACGTGTTCTACAGCGCCTTTTAGAGAATTGTCTCTACGTAAGCTGAGAAGTGCTCTTTTCATGTCTCCTCGTTACTTTTCTCGGTTCCGTTATTTCCGCTGAAGGCATTCAGATGGATTCCGCTAAGGTCAAGCTGTCAGTGATTGGCCCGTTCCAAGGTCACGTGTCGAGTTGCAGCGCTTTTTAGGTTTCGCTAATTTCTGGGCGTTTCATCTGTGAATTTCGATCAAGTTGCTGCCCTCTCACAGCTCTTACTTCTGTCAAGACGTGTTTTAAGTGGTCCGGTTCCGCCCAGGGAGCTTTTGATCTTCTAAAAGAACGTTTTACATCCGCTCCTATCCTCGTTACTCCTGACGTCACTAGACACCATTGTCGAGGTTGACGCTTTCAGAGGTAGGCGTAGGAGCCATTCTATCCCAGCTTCCAGTCTGACGATAAGGTTCATCCTTGCGCTTATTTTCTGTCATCGCCTGTCGCCATCTGAGCGCAACTATGATGTGGGTAACCGTGAACTGCTGCCATCCGCTTAGCCCTAGGCGAATGGCGACAGTGGTTGAGGGGGCGACTGTTCCTTGTCGTTTGGACAGACCATAAGAACCTTGAGTACATCCGTTCTGCCAAACGACTTAATGCCCGTCAAGCTGTTGGGCGTTGTTTTCGCTTTTCGAGTTTGTGATTTCTTACCGTCCGGGTAGCAAGAACACAAGCCTGATGCCTTATCCCGTCTGTTTAGTTCTTCTGTGGCTTCTACTGATCCCGAGGGGATTCTTCCTTATGGGCGTGTTGTCGGGTTAACAGTCTGGGGAATTGAAAGACAGGTTAAGCAAGCACTCACGCACACTGCGTCGCCGCTTGTCCTAGTAACCTCCCTTTTCGTTCCCTGTTTCCACTGCCTGGCTGTTCTTCAGTGGGCTCACTCTGCCAAGTTAGCTGGTCATCCCGGTGTTCGAGGCACTCTTGCGTCTATTCGCCAGCGCTTTTGGTGGCCGACTCAGGAGCGTGACACGCGCCGTTTCGTGGCTGCTTGTTCGGACTGCGCGCAGACTAAGTCGGGTAACTCTCCTCCTGCCGGTCGTCTCAGACCGCTCCCCATTCCTTCTCGACTACATGGTCTCACACATTGCCTTAGACTTCATTACCGGTCTGCCTTTGTCTGCGGGAAGACTGTGATTCTGACGGTTGTCGATAGGTTCTCTAAGGCGGCACATTTCATTCCTCGCTAAACTTCCTTCCGCTAAGGAGACGGCACAAATCATTATTGAGAATGTATTCAGAATTCATGGCCTCCGTTAGGACAGCCAAGCTTTCAGACAGAGGCCCGCAACACGCCAGCTTTGGAGGGAGTTCTGCCGTTTGATTGGTGCGTCCGTCAGTCTCTCTTCCGGGTTTCATCCCCAGTCTAACGGTCAAGCAGAGAGGGCCAATCAGACGATTGGTCAGCATACTACGCAGCCATTCTTCAGAAACCCTGCGTGCTTGGGCAGAACAGCTCCCCTGGGCAGAATACGCTCACAATTCGCTTCCCCTTCGTCTGCTACCGGGTTATCTCCGTTTCAGAGTAGTCTGGGTACCAGCCTCCTGTTCTCATCCCAGCTTGCCGAGTCCAGCTGCTCCCTCCGCTCAAGCGTTTGTCCAACGCTGTGAGCGCACCTGGAGGAGGGTGAGGGTCTGCACTTTGCCGTTACAGGGCACAGACGGTGAGAGCCGCCAATAAACGCAGGATTAAGAGTCAGGTATTGCGGCCAGAGAGTGTGGCTTTCCACTCGCAACCTTCCTCTTCGACAGCTTCTCAAGTTGACTCCCATGGTTCAGTGGTCCGTTCTGTGTCTCCCAGGTCGTCAATCCTCAGCCGCTGTGCGACTGCTTCTTCCGCGACATCTTCGTCGCGTCCATCCTGTCTTCCATGTCTCCTGTGTTAAGCCCTTTCTTCGCACCCCCGCTCGTCTTCCCTCCCCCCTCCGTCCTTCGAGAGCGCACTCTATTTTGTCAAGGTACATAAGATCATGGACATCATTCTGGGACGGGTCACCAATACCTAGTGGATTGGGAGGGTTACGTCCTGAGGAGAGGAGTTGGGTTCCGCTCGACGCGTGCTGGACCGTTCACTCATCGATGATTTCCTCCGTTGCCGCCAGGATTCCTCTCCGAGTGCGCCAGGGGCGCTCGGTGAGTGGGGGTACTGTCATGTTTGTCATTTATTATCATGTCTTGTCCCTGTGCTCCCCATGCTATTCTGCTTCCCTCTGCTGGTCTTATTTGGTTCTTTCCCTCCTTCTATCCCTCTCTCTCTCCCCCTCCCTCTCTCACTCTCTCGCTCTCTCTTTCTCTCTATCGTTCCGCTCCTGCTCCCAGCTGTTCCTATTCCCCTAATCATCATTTAGTCTTCCCACACCTGTTCCCGATCCTTTCCCCTGATTAGAGTCCCTATTTATTCCTTTGTGATCCGTTCCTGTCCCGGTTCCTTGTTTTGTATTCACCATGCTGTGATTGTGCCCTTCGCTGTGATTGTGTATCCCCTGTCCTGTCGTGTTTTTGCCTTCATCAGATGCTGCGTGTGAGCAGGTGGCTCTATCAACTACGGCCTGCGCCTACCCTGGCGACCTGCAGTCTGTAGCAGCTTCTCTAGTTATTCCCTCTACAGACTAGAGGATTTTGTTATTCCTGTTTTGATTTAAATAAACTCTGTTTCTGTTAAGTCGCTTTTGGGTCCTCTTCACCGTGCATGACAGCAGGTATTGGATCATGGGCTATAGGGTGTAGTATAGGTTATTAGTTGAGGTGGTCTCACCAGAGTCAGGTGATTCCTTAAGCATCTTGATTGGAACCGTATTGTAGCCTGGGTTTCACTTTGTATCGGGTGATTGTTCCTGTCTCTGTGTAGTTTCACCAGATAGGCTGTAATTAGGTTCTCACATTCCGTTTGAGTGGTTTTGCTTTTGTATCAGTTATTTCATGTATCGCTCTTCATTTATTAAAGACATGAGTAACCACCACGCTGCATTTCGGTCCGACTCTCTTTCAACAAACGAAGAACGCCGTTACAGCCCTCAGATAAAGAATGACAGGGGGAAGAAAAATTAAATGAGATGGAGACTGACCTTTTTGTTTGAAGTTCTCTCAAAAAGCTGTTATTAATTACCAGACTACTGTCTGTACTAGCTGCCCTTAAAGCTTCAATTGAATATATGAACTACATATGGGGGTATTATGCACTAAAAAATGACTTTGGTGTTACTGGGGAGAGAGCAGTAATCGATAGAGTAGTAGTCTGAGATCCAGCACTACTGCCAGTTCCCATTGTGGTGTAATGATAAGGACTCACCAGGAGGGGTGTTATAGAGCTGATGACCACTCACTCCTCTCAGATGCCTCTTCAACCATCACCTCAAATTTCTGAGAGAAGAAGAAAGGGAGGGGATGAGATGGATGGAGAGAGAAAATGAATGAGAGGGGTTGAGAGAGAGAAAGAGAGAGAAAGAGAGAGGGAGAGAGAGAGAGAGGAAAAGAGGGGAGGAAGGAGGAGAGAGGGTAGAAGAGAGCGAGAGAAACACACAAATACACACAAGCAAGCAAACAAAACATTAACTTGACTTATGACCCTCATTATTGACTCTATTATATTGCTGCTGAGGCCATCTATCAGACTGACTGTTGTGTACTCACACACACATACACACAAAAGCTTCTGCTAAATGGCATATACACACACACACATTATCCTGAGGAGTTATGAGAGACGCCTGCCCTCGATGACCGGGGAGAATATACTGTACGGCTGTGACCCAGATCCCTGGTTGGTTGGTGGGCACAGGGAAGGATGGCAGTAAAGATGCCCATCTGGGTTTGGCTCCACTGGGCAGAGCAGTGTTTGCCAAGTAGCTGGTTGGTAGCACACTGGTGGCATCTTGGCTGTGTGTCATGTTTGGGCATGTGGTGTGTGAATCGCCTTAGTCAGGTGAGAGTGAATGAGTGGTGTGTGTGGTACCTTTGCTGTCCGATAGTAACGTCTGGCTAGCTCAATGTCTCCTGCCCGCTTGGCCTGGACTGCTGCCACCCTGTACTCTCTGTCTGCTCAGGACCAAGCCCTGAGGATCTGGATGAACACACACATCCATATCACCACCACTGTATACTGTAGTAGCCAGAAGATGAGCATCCATCCCTGATCCACAGTCAACCAACATACAGTGGTTTCCAATATTTCCTCCGTTATACAATTCATCATCTCCTCATTAACACTAAGAGGAAACTATCATTCCATGACTTTAAGCAGTAGGAGTGTCTTCACACACCCCACAAACCACACTTCCAGTCAAGTTCCTGTCCTATAACACACAGTGAGCCCAGGCCGGGATCGATAGCTAATTCACTCTCAGTCTGTGGAGACGAAGGGGACCCACACACGGTGATCAATCACAGCAGACTGAGGGCAGATCACGTTGTGAAAGCCACGCCTATAAATCTCATTAAGAGAAGGCCACGGTTTAATATGATTGATGATAAAGAACTGACTGTCGGGTTTGGAGATGCAGTAACAACTCAGGCTTGGGTTGTGGTTGGGTGGAGCCGAGAGATGCTGGTGCCATGTGTGTGTCTAATTCTGGCGCGGGAGTCAGAGAGTTAGGTTTGTGTGTGTGTGTGTGTGTGTGTGTGTGTGTGTGTGTGTGTGTGTGTGTGTGTGTGTGTGTGTGTGTGTGTGTGTGTGTGTGTGTGTGTGTGTGTGTGTGTGTGTGTGTGTGTGTGTGTGTGTGTGTGTGTGTGTGTGTGTGTGTGTGTGTGTGTCTTCCTAGTCCCACTCTGTCATCTACACAATACTTAGTTAGTTGACAATATGCACTCTTGTACATGAATGACTGAGCTCTGGTTGGCTGGGCGTGTCGGAGGGGGTTGGCTCAACACAGCATTGTCATTGGTTGAGGTAGTAGATGGAGGCGAGTGATAACCCTGCTCCTCACCAGTGACTTGTGTCTTGAATGACAGGGTTGCTGTGGCCTGTGGCTAATATGTGGTGGGATTAACTCCATATTGATTCATTTGTCCCATTTTACGGTCGCCAACATGGACCGCAGGGTCTAAAAGACAATAAAGGATTGAAGGGTCTATAAAGAATGAATGAAAAATGTCAATGAGCACCATTAACAATATTAAAAACATATTCATTCAGTTATATGGATTATGTTGAATTATGGCCATTCAATTCACATCATGCAATTTGTTTTTATTGATCTATTGGTAAATAAAATGAAGTATTATGCAACAAAGAAACCACAAGACTCAACCATTCAGAGGTAATGTGTGTAGTTCTGATATGAATTCAATTACATTCTTTGCATTTATTTCAGAAAGGCTTGATGTAAAATGCCAGTATATGACAATGTGCATACATATTTGTGATGATCTATATTGAGTATCTTAATATTCGTTCCACCCTCTTCACCTGGTCTGCTCTTATGA
>NW_025750959.1:0-17018 GCF_021184085.1 Oncorhynchus gorbuscha | reverse complement strand
CCATTGACTCTGTACCGGTACCCCTGTATATAGCCTCCACATTGACTCTGTACCGGTACCCCTGTATATAGTCTCCACATTGACTCTGTACCGGTACCCCTGTATATAGTCTCCACATTGACTCTGTACCAGTACCCCCTGTATATAGTCTCCACATTGACTCTGTACCGGTACCCCCTGTATATAGCCTCCACATTGACTCTGTACCAGTACCCCTGTATATAGCCTCCACATTGACTCTGTACCAGTACCCCTGTATATAGACTCCACATTGACTCTGTACCGGTACCCCTGTATATAGCCTCCACATTGACTCTGTACCGGTACCCCCTGTATATAGACTCCACATTGACTCTGTACCGGTACCCCCTGTATATAGCCTCCACATTGACTCTGTACCGGTACCCCTGTATATAGCCTCCACATTGACTCTGTACCGGTACCCCCTGTATATAGCCTCCACATTGACTCTGTACCGGTACCCCTGTATATAGCCTCCACATTGACTCTGTACCGGTACCCCTGTATATAGCCTCCACATTGACTCTGTACCGGTACCACCTGTATATAGCCTCCACATTGACTCTGTACCGGTACCCCCTGTATATAGCCTCCACATTGACTCTGTACCGGTACCCCTGTATATAGCCTCCACATTGACTCTGTACCGGTACCCCCTGTATATAGTCTCCACATTGACTCTGTACCAGTACCCCTGTATATAGCCTCCACATTGACTCTGTACCGGTACCCCCTGTATATAGCCTCCACATTGACTCTGTACCGGTACCCCTGTATATAGTCTCCACATTGACTCTGTACCGGTACCCCTGTATATAGCCTCCACATTGACTCTGTACCGGTACCCCTGTATATAGCCTCCACATTGACTCTGTACCGGTACCCCTGTATATAGCCTCCACATTGACTCTGTACCGGTACCCCCTGTATATAGCCTCCACATTGACTCTGTACTGGTACCCCCTGTATATAGCCTCCACATTGACTCTGTACCGGTACCCCCTGTATATAGCCTCCACATTGACTCTGTACCGGTACTCCCTGTATATAGCCTCCACATTGACTCTGTACCGTACTCCCTGTATATAGCCTCCACATTGACTCTGTACCGGTACCCCTGTATATAGACTCCACATTGACTCTGTACCAGTACCCCCTGTATATAGCCTCCACATTGACTCTGTACCGGTACCCTGTATATAGCCTCCACATTGACTCTGTACCGGTACCCCCTGTATATAGTCTCCACATTGACTCTGTACCAGTACCCCCTGTATATAGCCTCCACATTGACTCTGTACCGGTACCCCTGTATATAGCCTCCACATTGACTCTGTATCGGTACCCCTGTATATAGCCTCCACATTGACTCTGTACCGGTACCCCTGTATATAGCCTCCACATTGACTCTGTACCAGTACCCCCTGTATATAGCCTCCACGTTGACTCTGTACCGGTACCCCTGTATATAGCCTCCACATTGACTCTGTACCGGTACCCCCTGTATATAGCCTCCACATTGACTCTGTACCGTAATACCCTGTATATAGCCTCCACATTGACTCTGTACCGGTACCCCCTGTATATAGCCTCCACATTGACTCTGTACCGTAACACCCTGTATATATATTGTTATTTTACTGCTGCTCTTTAATTATCTGTTACTTTTAATCCTTATTTGTATTTTATTATTATTATTATATATATTTTTAAACTGCACTGTTGGTTAGGGGCTTGATAGCATTTCACTGTAAGGTCTACACCTGTTGTATTCGGCGCATGTGACTAACACAATGTGATTTGATTTGAACTTGAAGACGAGTCCCCTAAGCAAGCTGGTCCTGGGGCTCTGTTCACAAACACAAACACACCCTACAGAGCCCCAGGACAGCAGCACAATTAGACCCAACCAAATCATGAGAAAACAAAAAAGATAATTACTTGACACATTGGAAAGAATTACCAAAAAACAGAGCAAACTAGAATGCTATTTGGCCCTACACAGAGAGTACACAGCGGCAGAATACCTGACCACTGTGACTGACCCAAAATTAAGGAAAGCTTTGACTATGTACAGACTCAGTGAGCATAGCCTTGCTATTGAGAAAGGCCGCCGTAGGCAGACATGGCTCTCAAGAGAAGACAGGCTATGTGCTCACTGCCCACAAAATGAGGTGGAAACTGAGCTGCACTTCCTAACCTCCTGCCCAATGTATGACCATATTAGAGAGACATATTTCCCTCAGATTACACAACAGAGAGAGAGCGAGAGAGAGAGAGAGAGACAGAGAGAGAGAGAGAGAGAGAGAGACAGAGAGAGACAGAGAGAGAGAGAGAGAGAGAGACAGAGATAGACACAGAGAGAGAGAGAGAGAGAGAGAGAGAGAGAGAGAGAGAGAGAGAGAGAGAGAGAGAGAGAGAGAGAGAGAGAGAGAGACAGAGAGAGAGAGAGAGAGAGAGAGAGAGAGAGAGAGAGAGAGAGAGAGAGAGAGAGAGAGAGAGACAGAGAGAGAGAGAGAGAAAGAGAGAGAGAGAGAGAGAGACAGAGAGAGAGAGAGAGAGAGAGACAGAGACAGAGAGAGAGAGAGAGAGAGAGACAGAGACAGAGAGAGAGAGAGAGAGAGAGGTGCTGCATATGTATTGTAGGTTACGTATCAGAAGAAATGTGAGAAAGTTCAGAGTTCACAGCACGTGTCAGCATTCTGATCCACATTGCATTCCATCATATAGGCCACGGACTGTGAATCACCAAAAAAAAAAACTTGTTTTAAGCCAGTCAAAGTTAACTATCCTGTATGCAAATATAGCCCTGGAAGAAAGCAGCACATCTTGATACTTGGCAACAGCGAAAGGCAAAGAGCTCCACAAAGCAATCCTCTAGGAATTCACTGACTGAACTGACAGAGAAAGGAGGGAGGGCAGAACATAGAGGAAGGAGGGAGGGCAGAACACAGAGGAGGGAGGGAGGGCAGAACACAGAGGAGGAGGGAGGGCAGAACATAGAGGAAGGGCAGAACATAGAGGAAGGAGGGAGGGCAGAACACAGAGGAGGGAGGGAGGGTAGAACATAGAGGAAGGAGGGAGGGCAGAACATAGAGGAGGAGGGAGGGCAGAACATAGAGGAAGGGCAGAACATAGAGGAAGGAGGGAGGGCAGAACACAGAGGAGGGAGGGAGGGCAGAACACAGAGGAGGGAGGGAGGGCAGAACATAGAGGAAGGAGGGAGGGCAGAACATAGAGGAAGGAGGGAGGGCAGAACACAGAGAAAGGAGGGAGGGCAGAACATAGAGGAAGGAGGGAGGGTAGAACACAGAGGAGGAGGGAGGGCAGAACACAGAGGAGGAGGGAGGGCAGAACACAGAGGAGGAGGGAGGGCAGAACACAGAGGAGGAGGGAGGGCAGAACACAGAGGAGGAGGGAGGGCAGAACACAGAGGAGGAGGGAGGGCAGAACATAGAGGAAGGAGGGCGGGCAGAACATAGAGGAAGGAAGGAGGGCAGAACACAGAGGAAGGGCAGAACATAGAGGGAGGAGGGAGGGCAGAACACAGAGGAAGGATGGAGGGCAGAACATAGAGGAAGGAGGGAGGGCAGAACACAGAGGAGGAGGGAGGGCAGAACATAGAGGAAGGAGGGAGGGCAGAACAGAGGAAGGAGGGAGGGCAGAACATAGAGGAAGGAGGGAGGGCAGAACATAGAGGGAGGAGGGAGGGCAGAACATAGAGGAAGGAGGGAGGGCAGAACACAGAGGAGGAGGGAGGGCAGAACACAGAGAAAGGAGGGAGGACAGAACATAGAGGAAGGAGGGAGGGTAGAACACAGAGGAGGAGGGAGGGCAGAACACAGAGGAGGAGGGAGGGCAGAACACAGAGGAGGAGGGAGGGCAGAACATAGAGGAAGGAGGGAGGGCAGAACATAGAGGAAGGAGGGAGGGCAGAACACAGAGGAAGGAGGGAGGGCAGAACATAGAGGCAGGAGGGAGGGCAGGAACAAGGAGGAAGGAGGGGAGGCAGAACATAGAGGAAGGAGGGAGGGCAGAACATAGAGGAAGGAAGGAGGGAGGGAGAACACAGAGGAAGGAGGGAGGGCAGAACACAGAGAAATAGAGGGACGGCAGAACACAGAGGAGGGAGGTGTGGGAGGGCAGAACATAGAGGAGGAGGGAGGGCAGAACACAGAGGAAGAGGAGGCAGAACAGGCAGAGGAAGGAGGGAAAGAACATACAGAGGAAAGAGGAGGGCAGAAAATGAGCAGAGGAAGGGTAGAAAGGGAAGAAGAGGGCATTCTAACTTACTTCCATGAAAAGAGGTACTTCTATCTTCCTGCTCAACTGTTAAGAAGTTTAAAAATACCGCATTGTCATTTTGGATTTACTCTCTTCCAGTCTTCCAGTCTCCTCAGTTCCAGTTCTCCAGTCTCCAGTCCCCCAGTCTCAGTCTCAGTCTCCAGTCTCAGTCCAGTCAGTCTCAGTTCCAGTCCAGTCCAGTCTCAGTCTCCAGTCTCCAGTCCCAGTCTCCAGTTCCTGTCCAGTCTCAGTCTCCAGTCTCCAGTCTCCAGTCCAGTCCCAGTCTCTCCAGTCTCCAGTCTCCAGTCTCCAGTCTCAGTCCCTAGTCCCCAGTCTCCAGTCTCAGTCTCAGTTCTCAGTCTCCAGTCTCAGTCCCAGTCTCCAGTCTCAGTCTCAGTCTCCAGTCCCAGTCCCCAGTCTCCAGTCTCAGTCTCCAGTCTCAGTCTCAGTCTCCTGTCCCCAGTCTCCAGTCTCAGTCCCCAGTCCAGTCAGTCTCCAGTCTCCCAGTCCCCAGTCCCCAGTCTCCAGTCTCAGTCTCAGTCTCCAGTCTCAGTCCCCCCAGTTCCCTGTCCAGTCCAGTCCAGTCTCAGTCCAGTCACAGTCGGTCCCAGTCTCTCCAGTCTCCCAGTCTCAGTCTCAGTCCCTCTCAGTCTCAGTCCCCAGTCCCCAGTCTCCAGTCAGTCTCAGTCTCAGTCCCAGTCCCCAGTCCCCAGTCCCCAGTCTCCAGTCTCCAGTCCCCAGTCCCAGTCTCCAGTCAGTCCCCAGTCCCTGTCCGAGTCTTCAGTCTCCAGTCCCAGTCCCAGTCCCCAGTCTCAGTCTCCAGTCTCCAGTCTCAGTCTCAGTCCCCTGTCTCCAGTCCCCAGTCCTAGTCTTCTAGTCAGTCTCAGTCTCCTGTCTCAGTTCTCAGTCCCCTAGTCTCTGGTCTTCTCAGTCCCTAGTCTCAGTCCACAGTCTCCAGTCTCAGTCTCAGTCTCAGTCCCAGTCCCCAGTCCCAGTCCCCAGTCCAGTCTCAGTCTGATCCCAGTCCCCAGTCTCAGTCTCAGTCTCAGTTCCAGTCTCAGTCCCCAGTCTTCCAGTCCCAGTCTCAGTCTCAGTCTCAGTCTCGGTCACAGTCTCCCGGTCTCAGTCTCAGTCCCCCAGTCTCCAGTCTCAGTCCTCCAGTCTCCAGTCCCCAGTCCCAGTCCCAGTCTCAGTCTCCAGTCTCCTGTCCAGTCTCCAGTCCAGTCTCAGTCCCCAGTCCCCAGTCTCAGTCTCCTGTCTCAGTTCTCCAGTCCCCAGTCTGAAGTCCCAGTCCCCAGTCTCCAGTCTCAGTCTCAGTCTCCAGTCTCAGTCTCAGTCTCCTGTCTCCAGTCCCAGTCCCCAGTCTCCAGTCCCCAGTCCAGTCTCAGTCAGTCCCAGTCCAGTCTCAGTCTCCAGTCCCTCCCAGTCTCAGTCCCCAGTCCCAGTCCCCAGTCTCAGTCTCAGTCTCAGTCTCAGTCCCCGGTCAGTCTCAGTTCCTGTCTCAGTCTCAGTCTCTGTCTCAGTCTCCAGTCTCCAGTCTGTCTCCAGTCCCCAGTCTCCAGTCTCCAGTCCCCAGTCCCCAGTCTCAGTCTCAGTCTCAGTCTCCAGTCTCCAGTCCAGTCAGTCCCAGTCTCAGTCTCAGTCTCCAGTCCAGTCTCTAGTCCAGTCTCAGTCTCAGTCTCAGTCTCCAGTCTGTTCAGTCCAGTTCCTGTCTCCAGTCTCCAGTCTCCAGTCAGTCTCAGTCTCCTGTCTTCTAGTCAGTCTCAGTCTCCCCAGTCTCCAGTCTCGGACGTTCCTGTCTCTGTGTCCCCAGTCAGTCTCCAGTCTCCAGTCTCAGTCTCCAGTCCCAGTCCCCCAGTCCCCAGTCAGTCTCAGTCTCAGTCTCAGTCCCAGTCCCAGTCTCCAGTCTCCTCCCAGTCCCCAGTCTGTCCCTCAGTCCAGTCTCAGTCTCAGTCTCAGTCTCAGTCCCCAGTCTCCGTGCCAGTCCAGTCTCCAGTCTCATGTCTCCTGTCTCAGTCTCAGTCTCCCAGTCCAGTCTCAGTCTCAGTTCCAGTCCAGTCTCAGTCTCAGTCTCAGTTCCTGTCTCAGTCTCCAGTCTCAGTCCCCAGTCTCCCAGTCTCAGTCTCAGTCTCAGTCTCAGTTCCTCCAGTCTCAGTCCCCAGTCCCCAGTCCCCAGTCTCAGGTCTCAGTCTCCAGTCTCAGTCTCAGTCCCAGTCTCCAGTCTCAGTCCAGGTCCAGTCTCAGTCCCCAGTCTCCAGTCTCAGTCCCCAGTCCCAGTCTCCGGTTCCTGTCTCCAGTCTCAGTCTCCAGTCTCCAGTCTCCAGTCTCCCAGTCTCCAGTCTCCAGTCTCCTGTGTGTGTGTGTGTGTGTGTGTGTGTGTGTGTGTATCTGCTATCTGTCTATCCTGGGTTCACAGTGAAGACATCCTTGATGATGATTCACACTCTCTAAACTAACAGGGGAATAGCAAGTACCTTTTCTATAAGTAGGTCGTTCACAGCCGGGACTTGGTGTTCCCCTCTTCCCACATGCAGAGCCTCCTTGTTAACAGATAGAGAGAGAGTGTGTGTGTGTGTGTGTGTGTGTGTGTGTGTGTGTGTGTGTGTGTGTGTGTGTGTGTGTGTGTGTGTGTGTGTGTGTGTGTGTGTGTGTGTGTGTGTGTGTGTGTGTGTGTGTGTGTGTGTGAGAATGTTATGTGTGTGTGTGTGTGAATGTTATGTGTGTGTGTGTGTGAATGTTATGTGTGTGTGTGTGTGTGTGTGTGTGTGTGTGTGTGTGTGTGTGTGTGTGTGTGTGTGTGTGTGTGTGTGTGTGTGTGTGTGTGTGTGTGTTATGTGTGAATGTTATGTGTGTGTGTGTGTGAGAGTGTGTGTGAGTGTGTGAGTGTGAGTGTGAGTGTGAGTGTGAGTGTGAGGTGAGTGTGAGTGTGAGTGTGAGTGTGTGTGTGTGTGTGTGTGTGTGTGTGTGTGTGTGTGTGTGTGTGTGAGTGTGTGAGTGTGGGTGTGAGTGGAGTGGAGTGGAGGAGTGAAAGTAAGACCATTTTAAGAGGAGCAGCTGGACATGTTCCCTCCCTCCTCTCTGGGACCACAGCAGAGGAACTGGATTCTCTTGAAGGAACGTGACTTACAGATGGTACAGTTGGTTCCATGAACACTGACAACAGCTACAGATATAGTCCTGAATGAATCGTGAATAACGATGGTGAAAGTTACAGGCACAAATGTCAACGGGGGAGGTTAGCATGCCCCAGCACATGCTAACCTCTCACCATTACAATAACAGGGAGGTTAGCATACCCTCAACACATGCTAACCTCTCACCATTACAATAACAGGAGGTTAGCATATCCCCAAGACATGTTAACCTCCTCGCCATTACAATAACAGGGGGAAGTTAGCATATCTCCAAGACATGCTAACCTCTCACCATTACAATAACAGATGGTTAGCATACCTCCAAGACATGTAGCCTCTCACCATTACAATAACAGGAGGTTAGCTTATACCCCAAGACATGCTAAACCTCTCACCATTACAATAACAGGAGAGTTAGCATACCTCCAAGACATGCTAACTTTCTCACTATTACAATAACAGGGGAGTTTAGCATACCCCAACACATGCTAACCTCTCACCCTTTACAATAACAATGGTCCTTCTGTAGCTCAGTTGGTAGAGCATGGCGATTGTAACGCCAGGTAGTGGGTTCGATTCCCGGGACCACCATGCATAGAATGTATGCACACATGATTAACAAGTCAACTTTGGATAAGCGTCTGCTAAATGGCATATATTATTATTTCATATAATATATATTATAACAGGGAGAGTTAGCATACCTCAAGACAGTTAACCTCTCACCATTACAATAACAGGGGAGGTTAGCATTTCTAATAACAGGGGACATATGGCCCTATCCACATTGAGGGACCGCAGTGGAGAAGTTGGAAGCTTCAAGTTCCTTGGTGTACACACATCATTGACAATCTGAAATGGTCCAACCACACAGACATCGTTGTGCAGCACCTCTTCAACCGCAGGAGGCTGAAGACATTTTGGTTTACCTGCAGTGACCTACAAACTTTACAGATGCACCACTGAGAGCATCCTGTAGGGTATCACCACCTGGTATGGCAACTGCACCACCTGCAACCGTAGGCTCTCCAGAGGGTGGTGTGGTGTGCCCAACACATCACCGGGGGCAAAATGCTTGCCCTCCCAGGACACCTACAGCATCCGATGTCACAGGAAGGCCAAAGATGATCAAGGACAACAACCACCCGAGCCACTGCCTGTTGCCCGCTATCATCCAGAAGCGAGTCAGTACAAGTGCATCAAAGCTGGGACCGAGAGACTGAAAAACAGATTCTAACTCAAGGCATCAGACTGTTAAACAGCCATCACTAGCTATGGCTCACCTGGTTACTCAACCCTGCACCTTAGAGCTGCTGCCCTATATACATAGACATGGAATCACTGGTCACTTTAATAATGTTTACATATTGCTTTACTCATTTCATATGTATATATCGTATTTTAGTCAATGCCACTCCTACATTGTTTTCCTAATATTTCTATATTTATTAATTACATTATTTTACTTTTAGATGTGTGTGTATTGTTGTGAATTGTTAGATATTACGTAATTGTTGGAGCTAGGAACACAAGCATTTAGTTAGATATTACTGTACTGTTGGAACTAGGAACACAAGCATTTAGTTAGATATTACTGTAGTGTTGGAGCTAGAACACAAGCATTTAGTTAGATACTACTGCACTGTTGAGCTAGGAACACAAGCATTTAGTTAGATACTACTGTACTGTTGGAGCTAGAAACACAAACATTTAGTTAGATATTACTGTACTGTTGGAACTAGGAACACAAGCATTTAGTTAGGGATACTACTGTTGGAGCTAGGAACACAAGCATTTAGTTAGATATTACTGTACTGTTGGAGCTAGGAACACAAGCATTTAGTTAGATACTACTGTACTGTTGGAGCCAGGAAACACAAGCATTTAGTTAGATATTACTGTACTGTTGGAGCTAGGAACACAAGCATTTAGTTAGATACTACTGCACTGTTGGAGCTAGAAACACAAGCATTTAGTTAGATACTACTGTTGGAGCTAGGAACACAAGCATTTAGTTAGATTACTACTGTTGGAGCTAGGAACACAAGCATTTAGTTAGATACTACTGTTGGAGCTAGAAACACAAGCATTTAGTTAGATATTACTGCACTGTTGAGCTAGGAACACAAGCATTTAGTCAGATATTACTGCACTGTTGGAGCTAGGAACACAAGCATTTAGTCAGATATTACTGCACTGTTGGAGCTAGTGAACACAAGCATTTAGTTAGATATTACTGTACTGTTGGAGCTAGAAACACCAGCATTTAGTTAGATATTACTGCTGGAGCTAGGAACACAAGCATTTAGTTAGATATTACTGCTGGAGCTAGAAACACAAGCATTTAGTTAGATATTACTGCACTGCTGGAGCTAGAAACACAAGCATTTAGTTAGATATTACTGCACTGTTGGAGCTAGGAACACAAGCATTTAGTTAGATATCACTGCTGGAGCTAGGAACACAAGCATTTAGTTAGATATTACTGCACTGTTGGAGCTAGAAACGCGTGTGTGCGTGTGTTTGTAGAATTAAGGAAGAGAATTGAGCTGAAAGGAAGACATGGACTTTCATTAATCCCGAAGCAACACTTCTGCCCCTTGCTTTAACTGCACAATGTAAACTTACCCCCACACATATGACCCTAAAACACAAGGCAAACAGGACCAGGTACTTGTGTCATCATGCCTTACAGGCAGTATCTACTGAATAGTAATATATTCAGGACTTTCTATAAAATGGTAGCTATTTCCTGCTGCGGATTTACTTATGTCAAGCATTTCCTGTCAAAATGAATATATATACTGTTGTCCATAATACATCATCTGCTAATGATGTTTTCTACAGAATGCTACTGATGTTTTCTATAGAATGCTACTGATGTTTCCTATAGAATGCTACTGCTGTTTTCTATAGAATGCTACTGATGTTTTCTATAGAATGCTACTGATGTTTTCTATAGAATGCTACTGATGTTTCCTATAGAATGCTAATGATGTTTTCTACAGAATGCTACTGATGTTTTCTATAGAATGCTACTGATGTTTCCTATAGAATGCTACTGCTGTTTTCTATAGAATGCTACTGATGTTTTCTATAGAATGCTACTGATGTTTTCTATAGAATGCTACTGATGTTTTCTATAGAATGCTACTGATGTTTCCTATAGAATGCTACTGATTTTTTATAGAGTGCTACTGATGTTTTCTATAGAAATGCTATGTTTTCTATAGAATTCTACTGCTGTTTTCTATAGAATGCTACTGATGTTTTCTATAGAATGCTAATGATGTTTTCTATAGAATGCTAATGATGTTTTCTATAGAATGCTAATGATGTTTTCTACAGAATGCTACTGATGTTTTCTATAGAATGCTACTGCTGTTTTCTATAGAATGCTACTGATGTTTTCTATAGAATGCTACTGCTGTTTTCTATAGAATGCTACTGATGTTTTCTATATAATGCTACTGCTGTTTTCTATAGAATGCTACTGATGTTTTCTATAGAATGCTAATGATGTTTTCTATAGAATGCTACTGATGTTTCCTATAGAATGCTACTGATGTTTTCTATAGAATGCTAATGATGTTTTCTATAGAATGCTACTGATGTTTTCTATAGAATGCTAATGCTGTTTTCTATAGAATGCTACTGATGTTTTCTACAGAATGCTACTGATGTTTTCTATAGAATGCTACTTTGATTTTTCTATAGAATGCTAATGATGTTTTCTACAGAATGCTACTGATGTTTTCTATAGAATGCTACTGCTGTTTTCTATAGAATGCTACTGATGTTTTCTATAGAATGCTAATGATGTTTTTCTATAGAATGCTACTGATGTTTCTATAGAATGCTACTGCTGTTTTCTATAGAGGTACTACTGATGTTTTCTATAGAATGCTACTGATGTTTTCTATAGAATGCTACTGATGTTTTCTATAGAATGCTACTGATGTTTCCTATAGAATGCTACTGATGTTTTCTACAGAATGCTACTGATGTTTTCTATAGAATGCTACTGCTGTTTTCTATAGAATTCTACTGCTGTTTTCTATAGAATGCTACTGATGTTTTCTATAGAATGCTAATGATGTTTTCTATAGAATGCTAATGATGTTTTCTATAGAATGCTAATGATGTTTTTCTACAGAATGCTACTGATGTTTTCTATAGAATGCTACTGCTGTTTTTCTATAGAATGCTACTGATGTTTTCTATAGAATGCCAATGATGTTTTCTATAGAATGCTAATGATGTTTTCTATAGAATGCTAATGATGTTTTCTACAGAATGCTACTGATGTTTTCTATAGAATGCTACTGCTGTTTTCTATAGAATGCTACTGATGTTTTCTAGAATGCTACTGCTGTTTTCTATATAGAATGCTACACATGTTTTCTATAGAATGCTACTGCTGTTTTCTATAGAATGCTACTGATGTTTCTATAGAATGCTAATGATGTTTTCTATAGAATGCTACTGTGTTTTCTATAGAATGCTACTGATATTTTCTATAGAATGGAAACTGATGTTTTCTATAGAATGCTACTGCTGTTTTCTATAGAATGCTACTGATGTTTTCTATAGAATGCTACTGATGTTTCCATAGAATGCTAATGAGGTTTCTATAGAATGCTACTGATGTTTTTCTATAGAATGCTACTGATTTTTTTCTATAGAGTGCTAATGATGTTTTCTATAGAATGCTACTGATGTTCCTATAGAATGCTACTGATGATTTCTATAGAATGCTAATGATGTTTTCTATAGAATGCTAATGCTGTTTTCTATAGAATGCTACTGATGTTTTCTATAGAATGCTAATGATGTTTTCTATAGAATGCTAATGATGTTTTCTATAGAATGCTAATGATGTTTTCTATAGAATGCTAATGCTGTTTTCTATAGAATGCTAATGCTGTTTTCTATAGAATGCGAATGCTGTTTTCTATAGAATGCTAATGATGTTTTCTATAGAATGCTAATGCTGTTTTCTATGGAATGCTACTGATGGAATTGAATGAAGATAAAACAATATCCTGTGTACTACTATGCCATTGATTGTGTTATTGTGCTGATCATTGGTTGATACACACGTGGTAATACACACTAAGACATGTCAGATACTGGAGTGGCATTTTGGACTCTGATAGCTGGGTTTGGTGGAGTAATGTCAGATCTATGGACACAGAATGAGAACAGAGAGTCTACTCTAATACATCTCTATATGGCATGTATGGACACAGAATGAGAACAGAGAGTCTACTATAATACATCTCCACATCTCTATATAGTATGTATGGACACAGAATGAGAACAGAGAGTCTACTCTAATACATCTCTATATCGTATGTATGGACACAGAATGAGAACAGAGAGTCTACTCTAATACATCTCTATATCGTATGTATGGACACACAGAATTAGAACAGAGTCTACTCTAATACATCTCTATATCGTATGTATGGACACAGAATGAGAACAGAGAGTCTACTATAATACATCTCTATATCGTATGTATGGACACAGAATGAGAACACAGATACTACAATAGCATGCATTGCTGCAGCTGCAGTCATCCCCCTCTTCAAAGGGGGGTACACTCTTGACCCAAACTGCTACAGACCTATATCTATCCTACTCTGCCTTTCTAAGGTCTTCGAAAGCCAAGTCAACAAACAGATTACCGACCATTTCGAATCCCACCATACCTTCTCCGCTATGCAATCTGGTTTCAGAGCCGGTCATGGGTGCACCTCAGCCACGCTCAAGGTCCTAAATGATATCATAACCGCCATCGATAAGAGACATTACTGTACAGCCGTATTCATCGACCTGGCCAAGGCTTTCGACTCTGTCAATCACCATATCCTCATCGGCAGACCCGACAGCCTTGGTTTCTCAAATGATTGCCTTGCCTGGTTCACCAACTACTTCTCAGACAGAGTTCAATGTGTCAAATCGGAGGTCCTGTTGTCCGGACCTCTGGCAGTCTCTATGGGGGTGCCACAGGGTTAAATTCTTGGACCAACTCTCTTCTCTGTATACATCAATGAGATCGCTCTTGCTGCTGGTGTGTCTCTGATCCACCTCTACGCAGACGACACCATTCTGTATACTTCTGGCCCTTTGGACACTGTGTTAACAAATCTCCAGACGAGCTTCAATGCCATACAACTCTCCTTCCGTTGCCTCCAATTGCTCTTAAATACAAGTAAAACTAAATGCATGCTCTTCAACCGATCGCTGCCCGCACCTGCTCGCCTGTCCAACGTCACTACTCTGGACGGTTCTGACTTAGAATATGTGGACAACTACAAATACCTAGGTGTCTGGTTAGACTGTAAATTCTCCTTCCAGACTCACATCAAACATCTCTAATCCAAAGTTAAATCTAGAATTGGCTTCCTATTTCACAACAAAGCATCCTTCATTCATGCTGCCAAACATACCCTTGTAAAACTGACCATCCTACCGATCCTCGACTTCGGCGATGTCATTTACAAAATAGCCTCCGATACCCTACTCAACAAATTGGATGCAGTCTATCACAGTGCCATCCGTTTGGTCACCAAAGCCCCATATACTACCCACCCTGCGAACTGTATGCTCTCGTTGGCTGGTCCTCACTTCACACCCGCCTTATCTCAGCTGGCTCAGTCATAGCTGCACCACCGGTAGCCCACGCCCTCCAGCATGTATATCTCTCTGGTCACCCCCAAAACCAATTCTTCCTTTGGCCTCCTTTCCTTCCAGTTCTCTGCTGCCAATGACTGGAACGAACTACAAAAATCTTTAAGCACCAGCAGTCAGAGCAGCTCACAGATTGCTGCACCTGAACATAGCCCATCTATAATTTAGCCCAAACAACTATCTCTTTCCCTACTGTATTTATTTATTTTGCTCCTTTGCACCCCATCATTTTTATTTCTTCTTTGCACATTCTTCCACTGCAAATCTACCATTCCAGTGTTTTACTTGCTATATTATATTTACTTTGCTACCATGGCCTTTTTTGCCTTTACCTCCCTTCTCACCTCATTTGCTCACATTGTATATAGACTTATTTTCTACTGTATTATTGACTGTATGTTTTGTTTTACTTCATGTGTAACTCTGTGTTGTTGTTTGTATCGAACTGCTTTGCTTTATCTTGGTTAGGGTCGCAATTGTAAATGAGAAAAGATGTTCTCAACTAGCCTACCTGGTTGAATAAAGGTGTTCTCAACTAGCCTACCTGGTTAAATAAAGGTGTTCTCAACTAGCCTACCTGGTTAAATAAAGGTGTTCTCAACTAGCCTACCTGGTTAAATAAAGGTGTTCTCAACTAGCCTACCTGGTTAAATAAAGGTGTTCTCAACTAGCCTACCTGGTTAAATAAAGGTGTTCTCAACTAGCCTACCTGGTTAAATAAAGGTGTTCTCAACTAGCCTACCTGGTTAAATAAAGGTGTTCTCAACTAGCCTACCTGGTTAAATAAAGGTGTTCTCAACTAGCCTACCTGGTTAAATAAAGGTCTTCTCAACTAGCCTACCTGGTTAAATAAAGGTGTTCTCAACTAGCCTACGTGGTTAAATAAAGGTGTTCTCAACTAGCCTACCTGGTTAAATAAAGGTGTTCTCAACTAGCCTACCTGGTTAAATAAAGGTGTTCTCAACTAGCCTACCTGGTTAAATAAAGGTGTTCTCAACTAGCCTACCTGGTTAAATAAAGGTGTTCTCAACTAGCCTACCTGGTTAAATAAAGGTGTTCTCAACTAGCCTACCTGGTTAAATAAAGGTCTTCTCAACTAGCCTACCTGGTTAAATAAAGGTGTTCTCAACTAGCCTACCTGGTTAAATAAAGGTGTTCTCAACTAGCCTACCTGGTTAAATAAAGGTGTTCTCAACTAGCCTACCTGGTTAAATAAAGGTGTTCTCAACTAGCCTACGTGGTTAAATAAAGGTGTTCTCAACTAGCCTACCTGGTTAAATAAAGGTGTTCTCAACTAGCCTACCTGGTTAAATAAAGGTGTTCTCAACTAGCCTACCTGGTTAAATAAAGGTGTTCTCAACTAGCCTACCTGGTTAAATAAAGGTGTTCTCAACTAGCCTACCTGGTTAAATAAAGGTGTTCTCAACTAGCCTACCTGGTTAAATAAAGGTGTTCTCAACTAGCCTACCTGGTTAAATAAAGGTGTTATAAATCAATAAAATAAATGTATCTCTACCTGTTCTGATGTCATGGCCGATCCCTTCCACTTGGATGGTGGCGTTGGCTATGCCCCGCCCCTGCATGTCCCAGACAATGCCTTTGATCCCACGATGCACCTGTGCATGAAAGGTCAGAGGTCAAAGATCAACTGACTGAATAATAATAATAATAACAACAATAATAATATGTAACGTATCATATATAATATTAATTTGATGATATTATATTTTATTTGGGGGGTAAAAACAAGTTTTAACAGTATTTAAAAGTACAATAAACCCCAGAGTATGACACATGAATGCTTAAAAACTATTATTTTCAATGTGATCTTTGATATAAATATTTAAACAGTATAATATGACTGGTTTCAGAAAGCTAGGCGTATGTCACTACTTCGCAGGAGAGGCATTTAAACGTCTTGATGTCGTTGTTGTCATGGAAATGCCTTCTGGAACATGTCAACTTTCATGTGCCTTAATAAACCAACATTTATTCAATCTGTAAATACGAATACAATTTGTTAAAATACTAGCTTAATTGGTTTAAGCTACGGAAAACGGCAGGAACCTTCCCGTCAGCCAGGATTTTATTGCAAGTCAAAGCATATTGTTCGCTAGCTAACGTTAGGTTATCTTAATGGCTCGCTAGCTAACGTTATCTTACTGGCTCGCTAGCTAACGTTATCTTACTGGCTCGCTAGCTAACGTTAGATTATCTTACTGGCTCGCTAGCTAACGTTAGATTATCTTACTGGCTGGCTAGCTAACGTTATCTTACTGGCTGGCTAGCTAACGTTATCTTACTGGCTGGCTAGCTAATATTATCTTACTGGCTGGCTAGCTAGCGTTATCTTACTGGCTGTCTAGCTATCATGACTTTCTCTGGACTCTATGCCCTCTCTAGACTCTACGCCCTCTCTGGACTCTACAACTTCTCTGGACTCTACGCCCCCTCTGGACTCTACGCCCCCTCTGGACTCTACGCCCCCTCTGGACTCTACGCCCTCTCTGGACTCTACGCCCTCTCTGGACTCTACGCCCTCTCTGGACTATACGCCCTCTCTGGACTATACGCCCTCTCTGGACTCTACGCCCTCTCTGGACTCTACGCCCTCTCTGGACTCTACGCCCTCTCTGGACTCTACGCCCTCTCTGGACTCTACACGCCCTCTCTGGACTCTACACGCCCTCTCTAGACTCTACGATCTCTCTGGACTCTACGCCCTCTCTGGACTCTACGCCCTCTCTGGACTCTACACCCTCTCTAGACTCTACGCCCTCTCTAGACTCTACAACCTCTCTGGACTCTACGCCCTCTCTAGACTCTACGCCCTCTCTAGACTCTACGCCCTCTCTAGACTCTACGCCCTCTCTAGACTCT
>NW_025750958.1:0-17020 GCF_021184085.1 Oncorhynchus gorbuscha | reverse complement strand
TACAGTCTATAGTTTAACTCTCTATACAGTCTATAGTTTAACTCTCTATACAGTCTATAGTTTAACTCTCTGTACAGTCTATAGTTTAACTCTCTATACAGTCTATAGTTTAACTCTCTATAGAGTCAGTCTATAGTTTAACTCTCTATACAGTCTATAGTTTAACTCTCTATACAGTCTATAGTTTAACTCTCTATACAGTCTATAGTTTAACTCTCTGTACAGTCTATAGTTTAACTCTCTATACAGTCTATAGTTTAACTCTCTATACAGTCTATAGTTTAACTCTCTATACAGTCTATAGTTTAACTCTCTATACAGTCTATAGTTTAACTCTCTATACAGTCTATAGTTTAACTCTCTATACAGTCTATAGTTTAACTCTCTATACAGTCTATAGTTTAACTCTCTATACAGTCTATAGTTTAACTCTCTGTACAGTCTATAGCAGTTTAACTCTCTGTACAGTCTATAGTTTAACTCTCTATACAGTCTATAGTTTAACTCTCTGTACAGTCTATAGCAGTTTAACTCTCTGTACAGTCTATAGTTTAACTCTCTATACAGTCTATAGTTTAACTCTCTATACAGTCTATAGTTTAACTCTCTATAGAGTCAGTCTATAGTTTAACTCTCTATACAGTCTATAGCAGTTTAACTCTCTATACAGTCTATAGTTTAACTCTCTATACAGTCTATAGTTTAACTCTCTATACAGTCTATAGTTTAACTCTCTGTACAGTCTATAGTTTAACTCTCTATACAGTCTATAGTTGAACTCTCTGTACAGTCTATAGCAGTTTAACTCTCTGTACAGTCTATAGCAGTTTAACTCTCTATACAGTCTATATTTAACTCTCTGTACAGTCTATAGTTTAACTCTCTATACAGTCTATAGTTTAACTCTCTATACAGTCTATAGTTTAACTCTCACAGTTCATATAGTTTAACTCTCATACAGTCTATAGTTTAACTCTCTATACAGCCTCTAGTTTAACTTCTATACAGTCTATAGTTTAACTCTATACAGTCTATATTTAACTCTATACAGTCTATAGTTTAACTCTGTACAGTCTATAGCAGTTTAACTCTCTGTACAGTCTATGTTTAACCCTATACAGTCTATAGTTTAACTTCTGTACAGTCTATAGCAGTTTAACTCTCTGTACAGTCTATAGTTTAACTCTATACAGTTCATAGTTTAACTTCTATACAGTCTATAGTTTAACTCTCTATAGAGTCAGTCTATAGTTTAACTCTCTATACAGTCTATAGCAGTTTAACTCTCTATACAGTCTATAGTTTAACTCTCTATACAGTCTATGGTTAACTTCATACAGTCTATAGTTTAACTCTCTTCAAATGTCTTATATTAACTCTATACAGTCTATAGCTGAACTCTCTACAGTCTATAGCAGCTTTCAACTCTCAGGCAGTCTATAAGAAGTGAACTCTGTACAGTCTATAGTTTAACTCTCTGTACAGTTCATAGTTTAACTTCAGAGTCAGTCATAGTTTAACTCTCTCTATGTACAGTCTATAGTTTAACTCTATACAGTCTATAGTTTAACTCTCTATGTCTATAGTTTAACTCTATACAGTCTATAGTTTAACTCTATACAGTCTATAGCAGTTTAACTTCTATACAGTCTATAGCAGTTTAACTCTCTGTACAGTCTATAGTTTAACTCTCTGTACAGTCTATAGTTTAACTCTCTATAGAGTCAGTCTATAGTTTAACTCTATACAGTCTATAGTTTAACTCTGTATACAGTATATAGTTTAACTCTGTACAGTCTATAGTTTAACTCTATAGAGTCAGTCTATAGTTTAACTCTATACAGTCTATAGTTTAAATCTCTCTATACAGTCTATAGTTTAACTCTATACAGTCTATAGTTTAACTCTCTATACAGTCTATAGTTTAACTTCTATACAGTATAGTTTAACTCTATACAGTCTATAGTTTAACTCTCTGTACAGTCTATAAATTTAACTCTCTGTACAGTCTATAGTTTAACTCTCTATACAGTCTATAGTTTAACTCTATGTACAGTCTATAGTTTAACTCTCTACAGTCTATAGTTTAACTCTATACAGTCTATAGTTTAACTCTATACAGTCTATAGTTTAACTCTATAGAGTCAGTCTATAGTTTAACTCTCTATACAGTCTATAGCAGTTTAACTTCTATGTACAGTCTATAGTTTAACTCTATGTACAGTCTATAGTTTTAACTCTCTATACAGTCTATAGTTTAACTTCTGTACAGTCTATAGCAGTTTAACTCTCTATACAGTCTATAGTTTAACTGTACAGTCTATAGTTTAGCTTAACAGTCTGCATAGTCTATAGCAGTTTAACTTCTGTACAGTCTATAGTTTAACTCTCTGTACAGTCTATAGTTTAACTCTCTATACAGTCTATAGTTTAACTCTCTGTACAGTCTATAGTTTAACTCTCTATACAGTCTATAGTTTAACTCTCTGTACAGTCTATAGTTTAACTCTCTATACAGTCTATAGTTTAACTCTGTACAGTCTATAGTTTAACTCTCTATACAGTCTATAGTTTAACTCTCTATACAGTCTATAGTTTAACTCTCTATACAGTATATAGTTTAACTCTCTATACAGTCTATAGTTTAACTCTCTATACAGTCTATAGTTTAACTCTCTGTACAGTCTATAGCAGTTTAACTCTCTATACAGTCTATAGTTTAACTCTCTATACAGTCTATAGTTTAACTCTCTATAGAGTCAGTCTATAGTTTAACTCTCTATACAGTCTATAGTTTAACTCTCTGTACAGTCTATAGTTTAACTCTCTATACAGTCTATAGTTGAACTCTCTGTACAGTCTATAGCAGTTTAACTCTCTGTACAGTCTATAGCAGTTTAACTCTCTGTACAGTCTATAGTTTAACTCTCTGTACAGTCTATAGTTTAACTCTCTATAGAGTCAGTCTATAGTTTAACTCTCTATACAGTCTATAGTTTAACTCTCTATACAGTATATAGTTTAACTCTCTGTACAGTCTATAGTTTAACTCTCTATAGAGTCAGTCTATAGTTTAACTCTCTATACAGTATATAGTTTAACTCTCTGTACAGTCTATAGTTTAACTCTCTATACAGTCTATAGTTTAACTCTCTATACAGTCTATAGTTTAACTCTCTATACAGTATATAGTTTAACTCTCTATACAGTCTATAGTTTAACTCTCTATACAGTCTATAGTTTAACTCTCTGTACAGTCTATAGTTTAACTCTCTATACAGTCTATAGTTTAACTCTCTATACAGTCTATAGTTTAACTCTCTATACAGTCTATAGTTTAACTCTCTATACAGTCTATAGTTTAACTCTCTGTACAGTCTATAGTTTAACTCTCTGTACAGTCTATAGTTTAACTCTCTATACAGTCTATAGTTTAACTCTCTATACAGTCTATAGTTTAACTCTCTGTACAGTCTATAGCAGTTTAACTTCTGTACAGTCTATAGTTTAACTCTCTATACAGTCTATAGTTTAACTCTCTGTACAGTCTATAGCAGTTTAACTCTCTATACAGTCTATAGTTTAACTCTCTATACAGTCTATAGTTTAACTCTCTATACAGTCTATAGTTTAACTCTCTATAGAGTCAGTCTATAGTTTAACTCTCTATACAGTCTATAGCAGTTTAACTCTCTATACAGTCTATAGTTTAACTCTCTATACAGTCTATAGTTTAACTCTCTATACAGTCTATAGTTTAACTCTCTGTACAGTCTATAGTTTAACTCTCTATACAGTCTATAGTTGAACTCTCTGTACAGTCTATAGCAGTTTAACTCTCTGTACAGTCTATAGCAGTTTAACTCTCTGTACAGTCTATAGTTTAACTCTCTGTACAGTCTATAGTTTAACTCTCTATAGAGTCAGTCTATAGTTTAACTCTCTATACAGTCTATAGTTTAACTCTCTGTACAGTCTATAGTTTAACTCTCTATACAGTCTATAGTTTAACTCTCTATACAGTCTATAGTTTAACTCTCTATACAGTCTATAGTTTAACTCTCTATACAGTCTATAGTTTAACTCTCTATACAGTCTATAGTTTAACTCTCTATACAGTATATAGTTTAACTCTCTATACAGTCTATAGTTTAACTCTCTATACAGTCTATAGTTTAACTCTCTGTACAGTCTATAGTTTAACTCTATACAGTCTAACTCTCTATACAGTCTATAGTTTAACTCTCTATACAGTCTATAGTTTAACTCTATACAGTCTATAGTTTAACTCTATACAGTCTATAGTTTAACTCTCTATACAGTATATAGCTTAACTCTTTAAGGTGTCTCTGCCTCCAGGTTATTTGATTTGTTTGGTGGACTAGGACTATTTATGTGAGGATGGGGATTTTCCAGATGCTTAACAAATGCATAGTGAATTATTGAGGTTCATTGAGCTTCTACATCTGCATTGCTTGCTGTTTTGCGGGTTTTAGGTCTGGGTTTCTGTACAGCACTTTGAGACATCAGCTGATGTACGAAGGGCTTTATAAATAACATTTGATTTGATTTGATTGACGTATGAGACATGATGCCATACGTGTCCAGACTTGCAGAGGTCCAGCAGAGTGACTGGTGGAGGGCGACTCGTCTGGTCTGATACCACTCTGAGTTAGAACGTCCACCGTGTACATCTGACCAGGGAGCAGAGAACTGAAAGGGGGAGAAACACAAACAAATATATCCCAGTCATGTAAAAAATAAATAAATAACCCCCTTCCAAAAAAAGCTTGCTCTATTCTACTGTGTTCTGTTGGAGGTTAATCAGCGTTGGAACTAAAGATATGCCTGGAGGAAATGACATTTACATTTAAGTTTATTTAGCAGACGCTCTTTCCAGAGCGACTTACAAATTGGTGCATTCACTTTAACAGGTATACACTGCCACCAAGTGGTCAACATTGGCATTGCAGTTCAGACCCTCAGGACACACTGATAGTAATGAAAGTAGAGAAAGTCTCATTGGGATCCTGAAGAGATGCCCAGGTAAGAGGAGGGAGGGAAGGAAGGAATAAAGGAAGGAGGGGAGGGAGGGAGGGAAGGAAGGAAGGAGGGAGGGAGGAGGGAGGGAGGGAGGGAGGGAGGGAGGAGGGAAGGAAGGAAGGAAGGAAGGAAGGAAGGAGGGAGGGAGGGAGGGAGGGAGGGAGGGAGGGAGGGAAGGAAGGAAGGAAGGAAGGAGGGAGGGAGGAGGGGAGGGAGGGAGGGAGGGAAGGAAGGAAGTGAGGGAGGGAGGGAGGGAGGGAGGGAGGGAAGGAAGGAAGGGAGGGAAGGAGGGAGGGAGGGAAGGAAGGAAGGAAGGAAGGAAGGAAGGGAGGGAGGGAGGGAGGAAGGAAGGAAGGCAGGAAGGAAGGAAGGAAGGAGGGAGGGAGGGAGGGAGGGAGGGAAGGAAGGAAGGAAGGGAAGGAAGGAGGGAGGGGAGGGAGGGAGGGAAGGAAGGAAGGAAGGAAGGAAGAAGGAGGAAGGAAGGAAGGAAGGAAGGAAGGAGGGAAGGGAAGGAAGGAAGGAAGGAGGGAGGGAGGGAGGAGGGAGTCTCATCCTTACGTCCAGCTGTTTCTTCCTCACGAGAGTCCCGGGGTTCCCATACCTGAATGCGCACTCCGTGGTGCTGGTGTTGACCAGGCGGTTCCCATACCTGAATGCGCATCCGTGGTGCTGGTGCTGACCAGGGCGGTTCCTCATACCTGGAATGCGTACCCGTGGTGCTGGTGTTGACCAGGGCGGTTCCCATACCCTGAATGCGTACTCCGTGGTGCTGGTGCTGGGACCAGGGCGGTTCCCATACCTGAATGCGTGTGGTGCTGGTGTTGACCAGGGCGGTTCCCATACCTGGAAATGCCATCCGTGGTGCTTGGTAAGACCAGGGCGGGCGAGATCCACTGTCGTCTGAGGGGGACCAGGGAGAGGCGCACCTGGCTGACAGCTGCGTGATGAGCAGCCTGCAGCAGCCACCTCAGCCATACCTGGGAGGAAGTTATGTTGACGACCTGCAGCTGGTCCACCCGCCGCGGCCCTGACACACAGAGAGAGAGAGAGATACACACAGAGAGAGAGAGAGATACACACAGAGAGAGAGAGAGAGAGATACACATAGAGAGAGAGAGAGAGATACACACATAGAGAGAGAGAGATACACACAGAGAGAGAGAGAGAGAGAGAGATAGAGAGATACACAGAGAGAGAGAGAGAGAGAGAGAGAGAGAGAGAGAGAGAGAGAGAGATACACACAGAGAGAGAGAGAGAGAGAGATACACACAGAGAGAGAGAGAGATACACACACAGAGAGAGAGAGAGAGATACACAGAGAGAGAGAGATACACACAGAGAGAGAGATACAGAGAGAGAGAGAGAGAGAGATACACAGAGAGAGAGAGAGAGAGAGAGAGAGAGAGATACACACAGAGAGAGAGACACAGGTCAATTAAGAAACGCACGCAGTCACACAGAGGCACACACACACACACACACGTCAATTGTAACACACACTCACACGTCAATTGTAAAACACACACATACGTCAATTGTAACACACACACACACACACACACTTTGGTAAGTTACACAGATATTAAATAGCACATACAGAGCGCAGTTTACAGGCAGCCCAATTCTGCAATTATTTCCACAAACTGGTCTTTTGACCAATCAGATCAGCGCTGAATAAGATCCGATGTGGTCAAAATAACAAACGATATCAGAATTGCGCTGCCTGTGTAAACAGCCTTGTTTCTTCGACACACACACAACAAACGAACGGCATCTGAAACCGAGCGGTGTGCCACTCACTCACCACACACACACACACACACACACACACACACACACACACACACACACACACACACACACACACACACACACACACACACACACACACACACACACACACACACACACACACACACACACACACACACACACACACACACACACATTCTAAACTACACTTTACATAAAACAGTGAGATCGTCACTGTACTGAAGCAGTTCACTCACGGGTGCGTATGAGAGCGATGGCTGGCTGACTGATGTCGTTGCTGTTGGTGTTTCGTTTCACAGAGAAGGTAGAGATGTTGTATAGCAGGCCGGGCACCAGGCCCTGCAGCTGATAGGTGGACTGCTTCTTGTCCAGGAAGTCGGTCTTCCTGGTTCCGCTGCCACGGCCCGGGAGACCCAGAGGGGCGTAGGTCACAGCGAAGCCACTGAACTATAAGGGGTTGAAGGTTACAGGCTCTGTCTCAAATGGCACCCTATTCCCTATATAGTGCACTACTTTAGACCAGAGCCCTATTCCCTATATAGTGCACTACTTTAGACCAGAGCCCTATTCCCTATATATAGCCCTATTCCCTATATATATTCCCTATATAGTACACTACTTTAGACCAGAGCCCTATTCCCTATATAGTGCACTACTTTAGACCAGAGCCCTATTCCCTATATAGTTAACTACTATAGACCAGAGCCCTATTCCCTATATAGTACACTACTTTAGACCAGAGCCCTATTCCCTATATAGTGCACTACTTTAGACCAGAGCCCTATTCCCTATATAGTGCACTACTTTAGACCAGAGCCCTATTCCCTATATAGTGCACTACTTTAGACCAGAGCCCTATTCCCTATATAGTGCACTACTTTAGACCAGAGCCCTATTCCCTGTATAGTACACTACTTTAGACCAGAGCCCTATTCCCTATATAGTGCACTACTTTAGACCAGAGCCCTATTCCCTATATATAGCCCTATTCCCTATATATATTCCCTATATAGTACACTACTTTAGACCAGAGCCCTATTCCCTATATAGTGCACTACTTTAGACCAGAGCCCTATTCCCTATATAGTTAACTACTATAGACCAGAGCCCTATTCCCTATATAGTACACTACTTTAGACCAGAGCCCTATTCCCTATATAGTGCACTACTTTAGACCAGAGCCCTATTCCCTATATAGTGCACTACTTTAGACCAGAGCCCTATTCCCTATATAGTGCACTACTATAGACCAGAGCCCTATTCCCTATATAGTGGCACTACTTTAGACCAGAGCCCTATTCCCTATATAGTACACTACTTTAGACCAGAGCCCTATTCCCTATATAGTGCACTACTTTAGACCAGAGCCCTATTCCCTATATAGTGCACTACTTTAGACCAGAGCCCTATTCCCTATATAGTACACTACTTTAGACCAGAGCCCTATTCCCTATATAGTGCACTACTTTAGACCAGAGCCCTATTCCCTATATAGTGCACTACTTTAGACCAGAGCCCTATTCCCTATATAGTGCACTACTATAGACCAGAGCCCTATTCCCTATATAGTGCACTACTATAGACCAGAGCCCTATTCCCTATATAGTGGCACTACTTTAAACCAGAGCCCTATTCCTATATAGTGCACTACTTTAGACCAGAGCCCTATTCCCTATATAGTGCACTACTTTAGACCAGAGCCCTATTCCCTATATAGTGCACTACTATAGACCAGAGCCCTATTCCCTATATAGTGCACTACTATAGACCAGAGCCCTATTCCCTATATAGTGGCACTACTTTAGACCAGAGCCCTATTCCCTGTATAGTGCACTACTTTAGACCAGAGCCCTATTCCCTATATAGTGCACTACTTTAGACCAGAGCCCTATTCCCTATATAGTGCACTACTTTAGACCAGAGCCCTATTCCATATATAGTGCACTATTTTTGACCAGAGTCCCTATTCCCTATATAGTGCACTACTTTAGACCAGAGCCCTATGGAACCCTATTCCCTATATAGTGCACTACTTTAGACCAGAGCCCTATTCCATATATAGTGCACTATTTTTGACCAGAGTCCCTATTCCCTATATAGTGCACTACTTTAGACCAGAGCCCTACTCCCTATATAGTGCACTACTTTAGACCAGAGACCTATTCCCTATATAGTGCACTACTTTAGACCAGAGCCCTACTCCCTATATACAGTATATATATATATATATACACTTTTGAGATGTATAGACAGACTTGCTGCAGGAGCGATACATCTGTTTCAGGTCTGGATGAATACATGATGTTAGTGATATGAAGGGGATATGAAGGGGATATGAAGGGGATATGAAGGGGATATGAAGGGGATATGAATGGGATATGAAGGGGATATGAAGGGGATATGAATGGGATATGAATGGGATATGAATGGGATATGAATGGGATATGAATGGGATATGAAGGGGATATGAAGGGGATATGAATGGGATATGAATGGGATATGAATGGGATATGAATGGGATATGAATGGGATCGCTGTGCTGTTAGTGATATGAATGGGATATGAATGGGATATGAATGGGATATGAATGGGATATGAATGGGATATGAATGGGATATGAATGGGATATGAATGGGATATGAATGGGATCGCTGTGCTGTTAGTGATATGAATGGGATATGAATGGGATATGAAGGGGATATGAATGTGATCGCTGTGCTGTGAATGAACTGTACTGTTTGAATCATCTGTGTGTTTAAATGTCGAACTGTCCTTCTTGGTCAGGTAATTTGACCTCAATGGGACTTCCTGGTTAAAGAAATTGAAATTAAACTGACCAGGCTCTGAGAGGAAGGGGCCGGCAGGTCCCAGTGCAGCTCCACCTCATCCTCCTCCACCCGTAATACATGCAGACCAGAGGGAGGCAACAGGTCTGGGAACAATGTTTAAGAAGAGCCGGTTATTAACACCACAACTTACTGCAGCTCAGCCAATAAGGTATGAAACATGGTTCCTAGTGGATAAAGGAAATTCAATTAGTAATTGATTGATTCATCGATAGATTCATTAGATTCAAAGTTAAATTGATGGGGGTTCCCTTGAATTATACCACGTAAAGATAGCGAATAGAACCGAATGCGATTCAGACTCACCTCTCTCACAGTCCTTGCCTGTGTGCGAATAGAACCGAATGCGATTCAGACTCACCTCTCTCACAGTCCTTTCCTGTGTGCGAATAGAACCGAATGCGATTCAGACTCACCTCTCTCACAGTCCTTGCCTGTGTGCGAATAGAACCGAATGCGATTCAGACTCACCTCTCTCACAGTCCTTGCCTGTGTGCGAATAGAACCGAATGCGATTCAGACTCACCTCTCTCACAGTCCTTGCCTGTGTGTCCCACTCTGCAAGTACAGCTGTAGTTCCCTCTCCTGTTGCTCTGGCAGAGACCTCTGTTCCCACACGGCTGCAGTACACAGGGATTGTCCACTAGGGGGAGACAGAGACCAGGTATCACCAGAATGTGCTCTGTTCTGTTCATCACAACAGACAGGCAGTTGTGGCGTTTCCCAGGGTCATTCCTTTCCTTTCTCCGGGAAATGTGCACTCTGTTCACCCCCCACCTCGTGCATTTAAAAAGCGCTGGATTGTCTGGCGTGAGTTTCCATCATATTCCTCACACCAGTCCGTCCGTTCCTTTTAAATCCACGACGTCGACCCGAGTGCGGCACACTTCTGGAGGAAAAAGAAAAGGGGTGTGGAAACCGGATACGGTTGAGTTCTACTCACACGACTGGCAACGATCCCCGAAGAAACCCTCTCTACAGACACACAGGTGGTTTCGCCTGTAGCCACGACACACACCGCCGTTCAGACAGGGGCTGGACTCACACCCGTCCTGCTCTGGGGACACAACGTCTCCACACACAGGAGAACCAGTCAGGCGGGGTTACTATGGTTACAGCTCACCTGTACGTAGGGCCCTCGACGCCATGTTGACGACAACAGCAAAAAAAAAAAATAGAGTTGGGGGTTTAACTTAAGGGTTATTATGAATGATGATCCCAGATCAGTTCAGGCGTTTAGATCATAATGGATAGGTCAACATGGACACGGGGGGGGGGGCACCTGATCCCAGATCAGTTTAGATCATAATGGATAGGTCAACATGGACACGGGGGCACCTGATCCCAGATCAGTTTAGATCATAGTGGATAGGTCAACATGGACACGGGGGGGCACCTGATCCCATATCAGTTCAGGCGTTTAGATCATAATGGATAGGTCAACATGGACACGGGGGGAGGGGGCACCTGATCCCAGATCAGTTCAGGCTTTTAGATCATAATGGATAGGTCAACATGGACACGGGGGGCACCTGATCCCAGATCAGTTCAGGCTTTTAGATCATAATGGATAGGTCGACATGAGAAAAGGGAGTGAATGTTGCCTGTACCTATTTCACAGTCTCGTCCCATGAAACCCTGCTGGCAGTGACAGTAGTAGGATCCAGGCTGATCCTCACAGGTTCCTCCGTGCTTACAGGGCTCCGACACACACTCATCCACATCTGGTAGGGCGTTAACCACACACACACCACACACACACACACACACACACACACACACACACACACACACACACACACACACACACACACACACACACACACACACACACACACACACACACACACACACACACACACACACACACACACACACACACACACACACAGATGACATCATATCAATGGGTTAATGGCTTAGGTCTACAGTAAATACAAAGTGTGAGAGGTGAAGTTCGTCTGTAGTAGAGTTGTCGTATAGTTGTAGTATAATTGTAGCATAGTTGTAAAAGAGTTGTAGTAGAGGTGTAGTAGAGATGTAGTATATCTGTAGTAGAGGTGTAGTAGAGATGTAGTATATCTGTAGTAGAGGTGTAGTATATGTGTAGTATATCTGTAGTAGAGGTGTAGTAGAGATGTAGTATATTTGTAGTAGAGGTGTAGTAGAGTTGTAGTATATCTGTAGTAGAGGTGTAGTAGAGATGTAGTATATCTGTAGTAGAGGTGTAGTATATGTGTAGTATATCTGTAGTAGAGGTGTAGTAGACATGTAATAGAGTTGTAGTATATCTGTAGTAGAGGTGTAGTAGAGATGTAGTATATCTGTAGTAGAGGTGTAGTAGAGTTGTAGTATATCTGTAGTAGAGGTGTAGTAGAGATGTAGTATATCTGTAGTAGAGGTGTAGTAGAGATGTAGTATATCTGTAGTAGAGGTGTAGTATATGTGTAGTATATCTGTAGTAGAGGTGTAGTAGAGATGTAATAGAGTTGTAGTATATCTGTAGTAGAGGTGTAGTAGAGATGTAGTATATCTGTAGTAGAGGTGTAGTAGAGTGTAGTATATCTGTAGTAGAGGTGTAGTAGAGATGTAGTATATCTGTAGTAGAGGTGTAGTATATGTGTAGTATATCTGTAGTAGAGGTGTAGTAGACATGTAATAGAGTTGTAGTATATCTGTAGTAGAGGTGTAGTAGAGATGTAGTATATCTGTAGTAGAGGTGTAGTAGAGTTGTAGTATATCTGTAGTAGAGGTGTAGTAGAGATGTAGTATATCTGTAGTAGAGGTGTAGTATATGTGTAGTATATCTGTAGTAGAGGTGTAGTAGAGATGTAATAGAGTTGTAGTATATCTGTAGTAGAGCTGTAGTAGACATGTAGTATATCTGTAGTAGAGGTGTAGTAGAGATGTAGTATATCTGTAGTAGAGGTGTAGTATATGTGTAGTATATCTGTAATAGAGGTGTAGTAGAGATGTAATAGAGTTGTAGTATATCTGTAGTGGTGTAGAAGAGATGTAGTATATCTGTAGTAGAGGTGTAGTAGAGGTGTAGTAGATGTGTAGTATATCTGTAGTAGAGGTGTAGTAGAGGTGTAGTAGATGTGTAGTAGAGGTGTAGTATATCTGTAGTAGAGGTGTAGTAGAGGTGTAGTAGAGTTGTAGTAGAGGTGTAGTATATCTGTAGTAGAGGTGTAGTAGAGGTGTAGTAGAGTTGTAGTAGAGGTGTAGTAGAGGTGTAGTATATCTGTAGTAGAGATGTAGTAGAGGTGTAGTAGATGTGTAGTATATCTGTAGTAGAGGTGTAGTAGATGTGTAGTAGAGGTGTAGTATATCTGTAGTAGAGGCGTAGTAGATGTGTAGTATATCTGTAGTAGAGGTGTTGTAGAGATGTAGTAGATGTGTAGTAGAGGTGTAGTATATCTGTAGTAGAGGTGTAGTAGAGGTGTATTAGATGTGTAGTAGAGGTGTAGTATATCTGTAGTAGAGGTGTAGTAGAGGTGTATTCGATGTGTAGTAGAGGTGTAGTATATCTGTAGTAGAGGTGTAGTGGTGTAGTAGAGGTGTATTAGAGGTGTAGTAGAGGTGTAGTAGAGATGTAGTATATCTGTAGTAGAGGTGTAGTAGAGGTGTAGTATATCTGTTGTATAGGTGTAGTATATCTGTAGTAAAGGTGTAGTAGAGGTGTAGTAGACTTGTAGTAGACGTGTAGTAGAGGTGTCGTAGAGGTGTCGTAGAGGTGTCGTATGTGTAGTAGACATGTAGTATATCTGTAGTAGAGGTGTAGTAGAGATGTAATATATGTGTAGTAGAGGTGTAGTAGAGGTGTAGTGGAGGTGTAGTAGAGGTGTCGTATGTGTAGTAGACGTGTAGTATATCTGTAGAGGTGTAGTAGAGGTGTAGTAGAGGTGTAGTAGAGGTGTAGTGGAGATGTAGTATATGTGTAGTGGAGGTGTAGTAGAGGTGTAGTAGAGGTGTTGTATGTGTAGTAGACGTGTAGTATACCTGTAGACGAGGTGTAGTATATCTGTAGTAGAGGTGTAGTAGCGGTGTCGTATATGTGTAGTAGAGGTGTAGTATAGGTGTAGTATAGATGTAGTATATGTGTAGTAGAGGTGTAGTAGAGGTGTAGTATAGATGTAGTATATGTGTAGTAGAGGTGTAGTAGCGGTGTAGTAGAGGTGTAGTAGAGATGTAGTATATGTGTAGTAGAGGTGTAGTAGAGTTGTAGTATATCTGTAGTAGAGGTGTAGTATATGTGTAGTAGGGGTGTAGTATATCTGTAGTATAGGTGTAGTATATCTGTAGTAGAGGTGTAGTAGAGGTGTAGTAGATGTGTAGTAGAGGTGTAGTATATCTGTAGTAGTGGTGTAGTAGAAGTGTAGCAAAGGTGTAGTAGAGAAGTAATAGATGTGTAGTAGAGGTGTATATCTGTAGTAGGGTTAGGGTTAGGGTTAGCGTTGTAATAGAGGTGTAGTAGAGGTGTAGTAGACATGTAGTAGAAGTATAGTATATCTGTAGTAGAGGTGTAGTAGAGGTGTAGTACAGGTGTAGTACAGGTGTAGTATAGGTGTAGTACAGGTGTAGTACAGGTGTAGTAGAGGTGTAGTAGAGGTGTAGTAGAGGTGTAGTACAGGTGTAGTCTACCTGTCTGGCAGTGGTTTCCACTGAAGCCTTGGTCACATGCACACTGGTAGGTCGCCACCCTGTCCCGACATGTCCCTCCATTCAGACAAGGCTGGGACAAACACTCGTTGATCTCTGGGACAAGTGACCAATAAATCAAACATTTGAGTACAGTGAACCAAACATGCCAATATAGACCTCTAGTTTTATCTCTACCTACCAACACAGTCTTGATATTTATCACAGGGAAGTTCAACTGTCCGAATTAAACCTCTATCTTTCTCTGACAATGTAATATCCGTTAGTGTCTGGCTCTCTGCTAGGAACACTAAGTCAATGACTGACTGTGTTGTTTACAAACGCCATGAATAGTTACAGTGAAGACCAATGAAAGACCCGTAACACTACACACACGCACGCACGCACGCACGCACACACGCACACACACGCTACACACACACACACACACGCACGCACACACACGCACACACACACACACTACACACACACACACACACACACTACACACACACACACTACACACACACACACACACTACACACACACACACACACACACACACACACACACACACACACACACACACACACACACACACACACACACACACACACACACACACACACACACACACACACACACACACACACACACACACACACACACACACACGCTACACACACTACACACACACACACACACACACACACACACACACACACACACACACACACACACACACACACACACACACACACACACACACACACACACACACACACACACACACACACACACACACACACACACACACGCTACACACACTACACACACGCACACGCACACGCACACACACTACACACACACACACACACTACACACACTACACACACTACACACACTACACACACGCACACTACACACACACACACTACACACACACACACACACACTCAAACGTGTTGTGTGTTACTGCATACAGACCCTGGCAGACAGGAGGTTGGCTCCAGGCCCCCTGCCCCCCACAGATGCTCTGGGTGGCCCTGGGCATGGGGGTGTATCCTGGGTGGCACACGTACAGCGCCATGGAGCCTGGCAACGTAGAGGAGAACTGGAGCTCTGCATGCTTCACCTGCAGAGGGGGACCACAGTCCAGGTCTGGAGGACAGAGAGACAGGACAACACAGCTACATGGTTACACAGTCCCGGTCTGGAGGACAGAGAGACACGACAACACAGCTACATGGTTACACAGTCCAGGTCTGGAAGACATAGAGACACGACAACACAGCTACATGGTTACACAGTCCAGGTCTGGAGGACAGAGAGACACGACAACACAGCTACATGGTTACACAGTCCAGGTCTGGAGGACAGAGAGACACGACAACACAGCTACATGGTTACACAGTCCAGGTCTGGAGGACAGAGAGACAGGACAACACAGCTACATGGTTACACAGTCCAGGTCTGGAGGACATAGAGACACGACAACACAGCTACATGGTTACACAGTCCAGGTCTGGAGGACAGAGAGACAGGACAACACAGCTACATGGTTACACAGTCCAGGTCTGGAGGACAGAGAGACAGTGACAACACACAGCAGCTACATGGTTACACAGTCCAGGTCTGGAGGACAGAGAGACACCTACAACACAGACAACACAGCCAGGTACATGGTTACACAGTCCAGGTCTGGAGGACAGCTACATGGTTACACAGTCCAGGTCTGGAGGACAGAGAGACACGACAACACAGCTACATGGTTACACAGTCATGGTTACACAGGTCTGGAGGACATAGCTACATGGTTAGAGGTCTGGAGGACAGGACAACACAGCTACATGGTTACACAGTCCAGGTCTGGAGGACAGAGAGACACGACAACACAGCTACATGGTTACACACAGCTACATGGTTACACAGTCCAGGTCTGGAAGACAGAGAGACACGACAACACAGCTACATGGTTACACAGTCCAGGTCTGGAAGACAGAGACACGACAACACAGCTACATGGTTACACAGTCCAGGTCTGGAGGACAGAGAGACACGACAACACAGCTACATGGTTACACAGTCCAGGTCTGGAGGACAGAGACACGACAACACAGCTACATGGTTACACAGTCCAGGTCTGGAGGACAGAGAGACACGACAACACAGCTACATGGTTACACAGTCCAGGTCTGGAGGACAGGGAGACAGGACAACACAGCTACATGGTTACACAGTCCAGGTCTGGAGGACAGAGAGACACGACAACACAGCTACATGGTTACACAGTCCAGGTCTGGAGGACAGAGAGACACGACAACACAGCTACATGGTTACACAGTCCAGGTCTGGAGGACAGAGAGACACGACAACACAGCTACATGGTTACACAGTCCAGGTCTGGAAGACATAGAGACACGACAACACAGCTACATGGTTACACAGTCCAGGTCTGGAAGACAGAGAGACACGACAACACAGCTACATGGTTACACAGTCCAGGTCTGGAGGACAGAGAGACACGACACAGCTACAGCTCCAGGTCTGAGGACAGAGAGATGGTTACACAGTCCAGGTCTGGAGGACAGAGAGACACGACAACACAGCTACATGGTTACACAGTCCCGGTCTGGAGGACAGAGAGACAGGACAACACAGCTACATGGTTACACAGTCCAGGTCTGGAGGACAGAGAGACACGACAACACAGCTAC